>NC_058405.1:120150463-120171681 GCF_002201575.2 Neomonachus schauinslandi | reverse complement strand
TTTCTTTCTTTCTTTCTTTCTTTCTTTCTTTCTTTCTTTCTTTCTTTTCTTTCTTTCTTTCTTCTTTCTCCTGCTTACTTTGAACTTAATCTTCCCTTCTTTTTCTAGTTTCCTCTGGTGGAATCTTAGATTACTGATTTCAGATCTTTCTTCTTTCTCATAAATGCATTCAAAGCTAAAAAAATTTCCTCTGAGTACTCCTTTTTCTGCATCTTACAAATTTTGATAGGTTATGTTTTCATTTTCATTTAATTCAAAATATTTTAAAATTTGTCTTGAGGTTTCTTCTTTTACTTATGTACTATTTAGATGTGTATTATTTAATCTGCAAATATTTGGGGACTTGCCAGCTGTCTTTCTGTTATTGATTTCCAGTTTAATTCCATTGTGGTCAGAGAATAGACATTGTATAATTTTTATTTTTTAAATTTGTTAAGATGTGTCTTACAGCCCAGAATGTGTTCTATCTTGGTGGATATTCAATGTGACCTTGAGAAGAATAATTTGTTATTGCTGGATGAAGTAGTCTATATATGTCAATTATATTCAGTTGATTGATGATATTGTTGGATTCAACTATATCTTACTGAATTTCTACCTGCTGGATCTGCCCATTTCTGATACAAGGGTGTTAAAATGTCTAAATATGATAATAGATTCGTCTATTTCTTCTATGCATCTATTATCAGTTTTTGTCTCACATATTTTAATGCTGTGTAGTTAGGTGCATGCGTATCAAGAATTGTTGTCTTCTTAGAGTACTGACCCCTTTATCATTATGTATTGTCCCTCTTTCTCTTTGATAACTTTCCTTGCTCTGAAATCTGCTCTGTTTGGAATATATATAGCTACTCCCACATTCTTTTGATTAGGTAATTATGGTATCTCTTTATCCCTTAATTTTTAATCTATATTTGTTTTTATATTTAAAGTGGGTTTGTTGTAGACAACATAGTTGAATTTTGTTTTTTTTAAAAAGATTTATTTATTTATTTTAGAGAATGGGGGAGGGGCAGAGGGCGATGAGGAGAGAATCTTAAGCAGATTCTGCTGAGTGCGGAGCTCAACACAAGGCTTGATCTCATGACCTTGAGATCACGACCCTGAAATCATGACCTGAGCTGAAACCAAGAGTCAGATGCTTAACCGACTCTGCCACCCAGGCACCCTAGTTGAATGTTGTTTTTTGGTCCATTCTAGCAATCTGTCTTTTAACTGGTGTATTTAGACCATGGATGTTAAAGCGATTATTGATATAGTTGGATTAATATCTACCATATTTGTTTGTTTTCTATGTGTTGCCCTTCTTCTTTGTTCCTATTTTTACCTTCTACATTTTTTCTGCCTTTTGTGGTTTTAACCGAGTATTTTATACAATTCCATTTTCTCTTCTTTCTTAAGCATATCAGTTATACTCCTTTTTCCTCCCACTTTTTTAGTGGTTGGACTATAGTTTACAAAATATATTTACAACTAATCTAAGTCCATTTTCAAATAACACTGTACTGGGCGCCTGGGTGGCTCAGTTGGTTAAGTGACTGCCTTCAGCTCAGGTCATGATCCTGGGGTCCTGGGATGGAGTCCCACATCAGGCTTCCCTTGCTCTGCAGGGAGCCTTTTTCTCTCTCTGCCTCTGCCTGCCACTCCCCCTGCTTGTGCTCTCTCTCTCTGTCAAATAAAGAAATAAAATCTTTAAAACAAAAACAAAAACAAAAACAAATAACACTGTACTGCTTCATGGGTAGTGAAAGTACCTTATAAAATAAAATATTCCTAATTCTTCCAACCCATCTCTTGCATCACTGCTGTCATTTATTTCACTTATACACAACTATATGTAAGCATATGTGAGTATATGTATAAAAGCATATGCTTATATATGTGTATATATATATGTGAGCATACATATTTAAATAGATTGTTTTTATTACTTTGAATTAACTTTTATCTGTTAATTAGTTACCCAATAGTTCCTGATATTATGCTTTATTTTTTTAGTCTTTGTCTTTGTTTTCACTTTTTATTTTTTTAAAGAGCTTTTATTTTTTATTATTTTTAAAGATTTTATTTATTCATTTGTAAGAGAGAGAGAGACAGAGAGCACAAGCAGGTGGAGTGGCAGGCAGAGGGAGAAGCAGGATCCCTGCTGAACAAGGAGCCCAATGTGGGACTTGATCTCAGGACCCTGGGATCATAGCCTGAGCAAAAGACAGACATTCAACAACTGAGCCACCCAGGCATCCCTGTTTTCCTCTTTGAAGTTTCTGTTGTCATACCCTGAAACTCCAAAATTCTTTCCTCATCTGTGTCCAGCCTACTAATGAGCCCATTAAAGGCATTCTTCATTTCTATTACAGTGGTTTTTTTTTCTGGTGTTTCTTTCTGATTCTTTCCTAGAAATTCCATCTCTCTGCTTACATTATTCCTCTGCTTTTGCATGTGGTCTATTTTTTTTTTATTAAAGCCTATAGCATACTAATCAGTTTTTAAAAATTCCTGGCCTGATAATTCCAGTATTTTTGCCATATCTGACTCTGGTTCAGATGCTTCTGTTGCAGTATCTTCACATTGTTTTTTTGTGTTCTCTTTATTCGTTTGGTTTTTGTCTTTAGGTATGCCTTGTGATTTGTTGTTGTTGTTGTTGTGGAAAGGTGGACATGATGTACTGGGTAAAAGAAACTGTGGTAAATAGTCCTAATGTAGTGGTAAGGTTTGGAGGCAGGGGAAATGTTTTGTAGTCCTATAATTAAGTCTCTGTCTTTTAGTGAGGGTGTACACTTGGACTGTGAATGTCACCAGTGTTTCTCACCACCACCACCCCTTAGTGAGAAAGAATGGCCTAGAGTGGGCTGGAGTTGGGTATTTCTATTCTCCCAGGTTCGTTAGGCTCTGGTAAAACCCCAGCAGTTTAACCTCTAGTAGAACAGTGTCTCCTGAGGTCAGGCCTTGTTAACAAAAATGGAATACTCTGATGTATTTCAAAATGGTTCTTTTCCTCTCCTCTTGCTAGAACATGAGGGGATTTTTTTTTTCTCTGATTTTCACTGTGAGAATCTGCTAAAACTGCTGGAGGTAAAACTCAGAAAAGTGTGGTCACCCCTTGCCAAGACTGGGACTTTTTGGAGTTTTTAACTCTCAGAGTTGTCCATGCTTAGCCTCCAGTAATTTGTCAATTACAGTTCAGATTTTCCTACCCTGATACTGGTTCCCACAGAGTTTTCTTCTTGTGGGTTTCTGCTTTCATAAGTAGTGGTTCTCTGTATCCATCTGTCTGTCTCTCCAATTTTAAGGACAGTTTGCCCTGTGACTTCACTTCTTTATTAGATCCAAGAGGAGTTGTTGATTTTCAGTCTGTTTAAATGTTTTACTTGTTGATAGTTTGGTTTACTTGTTGATAGTTGATAGTGCTGACTTCTAAGCTCCCTACATGTTGGACCAGAAACTGGAAGTTGGGAGGTTTTCTTTAAGGACGGATTCCAACTAGTAAGTGTGGGAAAATGATAAAATCAAGATATCATCCTTTTACTATCCCTAATTAAAAAATGTATCTAGGGATGATCATCAATAAGTGCTAAAACAGGTGAACAGCTGGTGAGAATTTTTAAATGGATGGTTTAGGATAACACCCTGATCAATCCTTTTTTTTTTTTTTTTAAGATTTTATTCATTTATTTGAGAGAGTGAGAGTGAAAGAGAGAGAGAGAGCACAAGCAGGGGTGGGGAAGAGGGAGAAGCAGACTCCCTGCTGAGCAAGGAGCCCGATGCCAGACTAGATCCCAGGATTCTGGGATCATGACCTGAGCCGAAGGCAGATGCTTAACCAACTGAGCCACCCAAAAGCCCCACCCTGATCAATCTTAACAGCCAAAACAGTATGCACAATAGAAAGTACACATCACCACTTGTGAGGTAATCTTGCCAAAATATTGAACATTATTTTTTTATCAAGCCTCAAGACCTTATTATCAGCTCATAGGAGAGGAGATAGAGAGACTTCCTGGATGATACCAACAAAATTGGGTTTTTCCCTAATGCTGGCAATTTTTCACAAATCTAACTTTACTCCAATTACTTCATAACTTGAGTTTCCTAAATAGTTTCTTGAAAGTGACTAGCTAATGTGATAAAGTCATTTCTGTGAGATGTTAATGGATGATAACAATTCGGTAGATGTGGATGTGCCATCTCTTGAAATACCTACAAGACTAATACGGGAATTTGGGCAACCATGGTAGACTGTTGATGACTAGGGATATTTTTAAATGGTGGGTGGGAAACTTTCAGTGTTTCTCACATAATATTACATACAGCACGTAATCTTCTAATATTTAGGGTCACTCCTAATCCCACTCTAATATTTAGCTATTGTTCAGTATTTCTTTTTTAAAATGTATTTATTTATTTTTATTTGTAGTTGACACACAATGCTACATTAGTTTCAGGTGTACAATTTAGCGATTTGACAAGCTTACACATTATGCTATGTTCACCCCAAGTATGGCTACCATCTGTGCCATTACATCATTACAATATCATTGATTATGCTCCTTATGCTCTGCTTTTTTTTTTTTTTAAAGATTTATTTATTTATTTGAGAGAGAGAATGAGAGAGAGCACATGAGAGAGGGGAGGGTCAGAGGGAGAAGCAGACTCCCTGCCGAGCAGGGAGCCTGATGCGGGACTCGATCCAGGGACTCCAGGATCATGACCTGAGCCGAAGGCAGTCGCTTAACCAACTGAGCCACCCAGGCGCCCCCTTATACTCTGCTTTTTATTCCCGTGACTTACTCATTTCATAATTGGAAGCCTGTATCTCCTTTTCCCCTTCACCCATTGTGTCCAACCCCCCCACCTCTCTGGCAACCATAAGTTTGTTCTTCATATTTATAGTTCTGATTCTGCTCTTTGTTTATTCATTTTTTAAGATTTCGTTTATTAAAAAAATTCCATTTATGAGTGGAATTACATGGTATTTTTCTTTTTCAGTCTGACTTATTTTACTTAGCATAATACCTTCTAGTTCCATCCATGTTGTCTCAAATATTTTTAATTTTAAGGGACTATATAATATAGTTCAAATGAGTCATGGTTATATTGGGGTGCTGTAATTTAGTTCCGTTTGCTAACCATCAAACACTGTTAAGAATAGCTCTTGGTTAGTTTCCTTCAAAGTAGATGCCAAAATATCTCCCATTATTTTTTTAATTCAAATTTACAATATATTTACCAAGATAACTTTCCACAACCAGTTAAAAGTGCAAATAAAATTTTACACTTACCATTACCATTCAGAAAGTTTTTATTTTTCATTTCAAATAAGTGAGAAAGGAAGAAGCAAAGTTGTATAAATAAGGCTTAAATGATTTTTCACTGGAAATTTTGTTATTTTTAAAATTCATAAGAACTTTAGAAAAATAAGAATTAAATTCTCTTCAGTTGAGAAAAAACTGAATTCTCTTTTACATCACTTTTTAGTTTGTTTTCATTTTTCTTTTTCACCTTTCATTTCCCTCTTCTATTGCTGGGATGAATTTTGTGATGACAGGTCATTTTTTTTTGTAAAGTGACTTTTGTTCTAGATTACATAATCTTGCTGCCCATTAGAAAAATATTCAATACATAACTCTAAAAGAGAATTCTAGAATTAGAATGCATCTTAAAATAAAACATTATTTCTATGGGAGACCAAAAGTTAACTTTAAGTTAATTTCTAAATGTTGGCTTGAAGTTAGACACCAGTTGGCTTTAAGTTAATTTAACTTCTTTTTGTCAAGTAACAAAATTTTGAGAATTTACTTATGCTAAAAAACAAACAAACAACCCAGATGTTAAAGGAGATTTTTGGATGAAAAAGGACACAAAATTCAAATTACAAGAGTGAAACTTCACACATAAATATGATTGAAAAATATTTAAAGCAATATATAAGTAAGATATCATTCTATTGTACAGACGAGCAGGGTAGGCAGGTAATATAGAGGTTGGGCAAGAGTACCAACTGGAATTGAAGAGATCTGCGTTTGAATTATGACCTGCAATTTATTTTCTTTAAGACAGGATAAATCAACCACTTGGATTACTCGGTTTCCTTACATTAATAATCAGAGGTGTGCTGAAGCCTACTCACAGTGGTTTGCAAAAGCCAGTTGTTAAATTTTTAGGAATTTGGAAATCTAATTATTAAAATGGTCATTATTAAAAAATTAAATTATAGAAACTTTTAATTAAATAAATTATGTTAAACCCAAAAGTAACATATATTCAAAGCTCAAGACTTCCTAATTATTTTGCTACATTTTAGTATTACATATGCGTTTGAAATTATTTATGTCAATGATACGTATAGGGTGGAAATAATACATAATAGTATATGCTGTACACAAATTGACAGCCATATAAATCAGATTTTGTCATTTTGTTGATTTCTAGAATTAAGATAATGATGGTGAATGTTAATATTGTGGATTAAATCCATAAGAATATTGTGTTCGTACCTGCTACATTGTGAATAGCACAAAAAATTAAGGATATATTCATCTAGTATTTGAAAACAATTATCCAATTCAGCAAAATGGTCACTTACTCATTGACGAATGAATGAAATCCAACATACGCCTTTTTTAATTTTTACCTTACTCATTAACTTAATAAAATATCAATTACATTCATGTCAGAACTATACTTGTTTCTCAGTTGCAACCATGGGTTGCAGATAAAGAGATGGATAAAAATCAATAAAAGCATTCTGTGAGAATCAGTTGGTTATAAGGAATTTACAATAAAAATTATTTATATTTTATCATTATTTAAGCAGGATAAAATACCTAGAACATCTTGCATGATATCTGCTGTTACAGATGATGGTTGTTGATGTTACCTTTAGTTCGTTACTTTTAATGTAGTGAAGGAGAAATTGAGAAGAGTAGTTGGGTTCATCAGGAAAAGTTTTAGAGTGGGTATGCTTTGGAGTAGACTTTGAAGAAGTGGAGTTGTGAATTAAGATAGTCTAAGACTGATGGCTAAAATGAAGAGAATTCACTGATGTTCAGTTTCGTCTTTGTTTAATTATTGTGCCTGTTATTTTCAGCTTAAATAGGCTGGTTTCTTTTACTAGAACCACAGGGAGTTTTTTTTAAACATAGATTCTTGGACTTCAGAGCCAATCTACTAATCAAAATCTCCAGGGATTAGAAACACATCCCTGGTAATCTTAGGGCAGCCAGTCCAGCTACATCTGAAAACAGGGTTTGGAAGCCACTGGAAAATAAGGAAGGGGACCCTGAGTTCTGGATTCAAATTCTGCTTCTGCTTTCTCCCAGTGCTGTGAACTTGGGCAAGTTACTTGACCTCTCCATACTTTGGTTATTCCAGCTCTAAAGTGGGAGTGATGAAAAAACAGTAATAAAGTTGCAATGTATAAGAAGACATGATATTCAGTATTGCTAAAAGAGAAAAATATCCTGTGATTATGTACCCATAGTCTACCAAATTCTGTCAGCATATCTATTGCTGTTTGAATCATTCTTATCTCAATCCTTCTCTTTTCCCTGTGAATGAAATTTGCCACATACAAATGCTAATATTTTTAAAAATTGATTTTATTTGTATTAATTCTGTGAGAAAAATTGCTACTTCCTATTGGACAAATTACTGACTATATTTCTAATTTAAAATGATCAATAGGAAAAGTTTTATTAATAAGGTACAAAGACTAAGCTTTTGTTTATTATAACTAAATTCTATTTTTGTTTCAAACTTGCCTAAGGTATTTAAGTCTCACATGGTTATTATGTACTGGGATTTGTAATCATGTATCCTATCTGTATACAAATGTATTAAAGGTATATTCATTTCTAAATTGTATTAAGTCAGTTAGCCATCTGTTACAGAGAAAGTTACCAAGTGCTTAAAATTAAACTTGACAAATATTTCATAAAAAATATATGTGAAAAAAGTTATTTGTGATTCAGATTGGCTTGCATTGAAATATTTTTTTTCTTTTCGGCCACAAGATGGTGCTTTTGTACTCTGTATATCCATTGAGAATGTAAAATATCTTTAAAATTGTTAACAAAAGACTTTAGTTTTATAAGAATCATTAGAGTTCAAAGCGCTTGCTATCATTTCCAAAAAACATTCCTCACTACACCCTTGGGTAAGAAATGTTAATATGAAGGTGAAAATGAAAAGCATTTTTTTTAATCCTTTGGGACAATTCATTTTATCTCTTTTTAAGCAGGGTTGTGACTCCCAGAGTGTGTTTGTTATTTCTTTTCATAACTGAGGAAAGTCCCTCCCAGTATATTACTGTATAATTCCTGACATATCATAGACCCATGTATTAAGACGCCCAAACTGGAGCTTGTGAAATGCTAGTCACGGTATGTGGTTCTGTCAATGTGGTTGAGTCCAAAAGTGAGAAGGTAAAAAGAGAGTCTTCTAAAAATGGATGTCATGTGCTTCGCATCCAACATGCCTTGCTTTTGTTTTCATATATGTCATTGTTTCATTCTTCTTTTGTTTTTTTTTATCCTAAAAGGACTTTTTGGCTCATACCATACTAAGTTTATTCCTTCCACAAAACAGTCATGGACTTCTTAAACTTGGGAGTTAAAGAGCCTGTAAATACCTTTCATTCAAACTCTGAGCCAAAGAAGGCATTCTTTGTGTATCATCTCTTGATTAGTCCAGTTGTTGTCCCATCAACAAGAACCTTTCTGTGATAGCTTTTTTTCCCCTTTCTGTCAAATGCTCTGCTCATTTTTTTTAAAAAAATCTGCTAACCCTGTGTCAGACTATGCTGCCTTAAGAGAGTTTCCTGCAGATCAAATACCTTATAGTTTTACTATATCTTGCCTTTTAAAATGTAAGCCACTAAAGCAAGTTATGTTTAAAGAAAGAATCACTTACCTGCCTGGTAGAGTTTTTGGAGGTATTGCATCCCAAATTTTTTCATGAAGTTTAAAGGAAAAATTATAAAATACATTCAGAGTTTTCATCTAGAACTAGGCTTTCACCTAACTTCAAATTTCAATCTCAAACTGATTAGCTATTTCTTTTTCTACCTGCTAGACTTTTGCCTGATCCCAATAACTGTACACAGGAATGAATGTCTCTGTGAAGCATAGTCTTTTCTTCCATTCAGTAGTCAATATTTTATAAAGATTTATTTATTCATTTCAGAGAAAGAGAGACCGAGAGAAGGAGAGGCAGGGGGAGAGGGAGACAAGCAGACTCCCCACCAAGTATGGGGGAGCCCTACGTGGGCTTGATCGAAGGACCCCGAGATCATGACCTGAGCCGAAATCAGGAGTCAGGTGCTTAACCGACTGAGCCACCCAGGCACCCCCATTATTTTATATTTTTACATAAAAATGTTTGCTAAATTGATAAACTCTTGCGTTTTTTTTTTTTTAAGCCTTTGTGTGTGAATGGGGTTATAGGTTGAAGGGGAGTGAAGCAGAGAGAAGGTGAAGGAGGAGGATGTGGCATTACCTAATTTACATGGAAGCAGCAAGGAGACACCTGCATAAAGGACTCACCTCTGTAAGTGGTTCCCTGTCTTAAGCAGCTATTTAAAGTCTCCCAAAGTCTCCAAAACAATTTCATTTGACCTTTTGTTAAAAACTGCCTCTACTAAGCAACTGATTTTCTTGTTCCCAGGGGTGGAGAGTTCAGACAGGTTTTTCTGTTGCTGTATATTGAAATTGTATCAAACCATGTGGTTCCAGTGTAGTACCAAAATCCTTAGTAAGCAGAGGAGAAGTCAAGTTACAGTTCCTGACTCAAGAATTATGTTCCCTTGCTGTGATTACCACCATCTTGAGTGACATTATTTCTTGAATTCTGTACTCCTAAGAGAAGATTGAACAGTCAGAGCACTTCCCTTTGTGAAAAAGGGATGTTTTAGGGGGGAAGTTAGTAAAGGAAACTTGACTTGTGATCTGCACCCATCTCGGGTTAATAATGTCTAAAGTGCTTGATCTACTTAGGGCAACATGTCAATGAGTGGTATGCTTCTGTGTCTAGCTGCTTGAAGCGACAAAAGGACTATTTGGCACACATTGCTGAGGTAAAAATGATTCAGATGACTTCTTTTCCAGGTCTCCCATGCCCATTGTCCTGTTAAAATTGAGAAGGGAATATCTACCATGCTGGTATAATATATTTTTATGGATGTCACATTATATTTCTATGGGAAAGTATCCTACACTCTTCTCCTCATGGGTATATAAGGTGTTTTGATATGAGGGTGAGAGAGTGATCCTGAGTATGGTAGTCAGTGTGTACACGGTTCTGTATCATAACTATACTTGCTTTTTCTTTTTACCCTTAAGTTACTTCAAGTGGCCCAGTTCACAGTTTGCATAATTTCAGGATGCCTAGTATCTGGGAAGACATGAACTACATTTCTTATCCAACTTAGAGCATGAAAGAAGTAACATTTCCATGTAGTCCTTCCCATACATCTCTAACTTCAGTAGATTACCCAATGATCAGTCATTTAGTTCTCAAGCATTATCACCTGACCAAAATTAATAATAGTACCAAAGGAAGAGGACAAGCAACACCTGTGAAATCTCTTCTCTTGCCAAGGATGGGAATCGATAAGAAGCTGTCCTTGCGTTTTGAAGCCACAGACAGGATTAAAATCATGTGGAACAACGTAGGTCAGTACTTTGAAATAATCCAACACTTAGGCACATAAGTGTATTCCCAGGATTCAGGTCAAAGAAAAGGAAACACTGGCTCATTTGGGGGTGAAATAGGGAAGGCAGGATAGCTGGGGAGGTCTGTAGACAGGAGAGCATAACACTGATGTCTCACTATCTGACTGGGGCATCTCTCAAGTCCTATGTAAAAATGTAGCCCTTGGTAGCTTTTATATAATGAATTGTGACCATTGACAGCAATTCAAACTGCAATTTCTCCTAACATCTGACTAAGTTTGTCAGAGGATAATTATTTACCATCCTGATGAGTCCAGGCGGTCCGCTAATTAATTCTTCAACGGGATGCTTGCCATCCTTGCTGTTCCTTCATACTGCATACTGAGGGTTGTGCATAACTGGGTTTGGCACAGGGCCTACCATAATGATTATACACGTTGAACACTTGGTGCCAAGTGCTATTTAATTCAGTTTCCCTGAGGTCAGGGAGGGAGGGCTTCTGCTGTGCCATGTATTTACAATTTTTAGAAAAAGAGTAGGTGAAAATGTGGTTTAACATTAGGCAGTTTTAGAAATTCCTAGCCCCCCCCACCCTGCCCCGTATTGTATGGTGGCTAACATAACATAATAAAATCAAATTAAATTAAAAAAATTCCTAGCCCAATGAATATTGGAAAATAATTA
Source organism: Neomonachus schauinslandi (assembly GCF_002201575.2). Taxonomy (NCBI): domain Eukaryota; kingdom Metazoa; phylum Chordata; class Mammalia; order Carnivora; family Phocidae; genus Neomonachus; species Neomonachus schauinslandi. The sequence goes on along the minus strand of NC_058405.1, from coordinate 120,160,327 downwards.
GGACTAGGTACAAATGTATTACAAATCTGTAAATTGAGGTTAAATGCATTGATTGGACAGAGAATTTGGTCACATATTAACATTTTAATCAGTAAACATAATCACAAGACTTAAGAAGTGCAAGGTTATAGCACCTTGCTAATATTGAAAATAAATGAGAAACCAAGTTAACATATTAAAAAATGGGGCTAGAAATGATATGAGTCAGATTTGCCTACTAGCATGAGTTAATTAAAATATGTTTAATTGATATGGATTGTTGATTAGTTATGTTTTCTTGTACTTTCTGCTAGAAAACTCAAGCCTGGAGATATATTTTTTCAGTTTCATTTTCTATACACTGCCTTTTTAAAAATTCCAACTTATATTATTTTATGTTAAACTGCATTGGGGGATGCAAGCTATGAGCAATATTTCACTTAGGACAGACACCCAATTAAGTTGACCTTGTCATTAAGAGAATCATGTGTTTCATTGCTGAATTTAAAGCTTTGATAATCATTTTAATGGTGCTTCAAAATGACCAGAAATCTCTAGCAATAGGGATTACAAATTCTCACATTTCCCCAGGCAAATAAAGGACAAGACAGGCCACCTAGTCATGTTCCAAAAGGCTTTTTCCCTTCTTTATCAGATAAGTATTTATGGCAGACAAGCTACCTCTAGGCTTTATCGATGATGATGATAAACTGAGAAGGAATGACAGCTGAAGGAGAGAGAAAAACACGAGGATGAGGACAAACCATCTACTGGGGCGTCAGTGTGCATCAGAGAGTGTCCCAAAGCATCCCCGGGAATGTGGGGGTGGGGAGGTGAGGACGGGTGTGTGGACTGACTCACCAAGAACCACTGAGTTTAAAAAATTCCAGGAAGTTGAAGAAAGCTAAAGAACTCTTGATTTCCACATTTATTTTCTAAAATCTGAGCCATATTTATATTTTAGATAGTGTTGGGCATTATTGTTCCTATCCCCTTTTGGAATGCCATAATTTTTGCACATTACTACAGTAACATGAACATGGGTTGGGTAGGAAGTACTAGGATTCAAGCAGTGCCTATCCGCCACAGAACATCAAGTCCTTTGCAGATCCTTTTTTTCTCTTCTGCATTCTGTTAGAGTCTAGGGTGACTGTAAAAGTATTAGTCATTGTGTTGTTTCCTCAGATAGGAACAATATGGTTTACCTTCTGCAACTAAAACTTGTCTGACCCAGCCTCACCTCTTCAGCCTCTAAGGCAGAACCTGGAGTTTTCATTCTATTTCAACTCAAGAATAAGTGAATTTCATATGTAGCTTAATCAACATTTAAAAAAAAAATCACTGCTCTGATTCATTTTCTGAAAAATCCTGAAATGGGAACAAGATACAATGCCTCTCCATTCTCACATTTCATGCTCAGGGTCATGGAGATCTCACTGGTGTGCCAAAGTGGGCTTTTTGTTGCTCCTCCTTCCGAGGAACTATAGACACTGTGACCTATGAACTCTATTTAATATGTATAATCTCTTTATCCCAGGCCCAATCAAAATCCAGTTTACCTTGTTCAGTGGAAATTTGTGGCTCTTAATTACAGATTGCCCAAGAGAAGTAGGTCAGCAAGCTACTTAAGAGAGGGGCATGTACCTCTGCTATTTCTCTTTTCTCAACTGGATACCTTCGAGTGTTCCTTGCTCTTTTTAAAGAAACATCTCCCACCCATACGCTAACCAGCATAATCCTCTCTGTTAACCACCCTACAATATGCTATGTTAAAATTCCACTTCATAGATATCAACCTAATTGCAACAAACATTATCCTTTCCCCATGTGCTTCTCTACCTTAAGAGTTTTACCTGTGTGTTGAGTGAATCCTTAATCATCACATTACAGCACTATACTATATATTTCATATTATATTAACAATTTAGTAATAGTATAGTAGTAATATAGTTAACATAGTATATTAAAAACTAGTATATTTATATAGACTAGTGCAAACTAGTATCTAGTATATTATAAAATAGTATAGTTTACATTATATTGTACCATATATACAACATATAAGAAACAAAGAGCATGATATAAGAAAGTAAATATAAATATAAACACAGGGCTGATTGTTTTCCTTTCAAACTTAATTGACCTCCTTGTACAATACCCTGAGGTTCATGCATCACCTTTGCTGAATGCTGCCTTATTCTATCAGAGAACATTAATGGAATTGTTACTACAACAAAAACATAATTTAAAATTATTTTATATCTGTCTATAGGACATATATTATGTGACTTACTGATTGATTCTTTGACTTCACTTAGCAGTCCTTAAGATAATATTGAAAGTAATTTGCATCTCCTGATGGGGTTCTTGTGAGGTACTGGATGGAATATCTTGAGTAGTAATGGAAAATGGCTTGAGATTAAAAATTTGCTCTGAACAGATTTAAAAATAAGTGATTTACAAGTGGTTGACTGTGACTGTATGGGGAAAAAAAGTGGAGATGTAAGGACTAAGTCATTTTCCTAAGATTCATGGAGGGAGCCTCAGGCAAAAGTTGGAATAGAAAGAAGGCCTACAAGCCCAGTGTTCTGAAACAATTACACTGGTATTTTTAAAATTTATATTTTCTACAATTAAAGGATACACTTACATCCCCATGCATGTATGCAAACATTTTTTTTAATACTACAATAAGGTTACTATCCATCAATGCTATTAGTTGTAGCATTCCATGTAAATAACATATAGCCAAGATTCTTCTCCTTTCGATTAACTTTCACAAAGAAATACGTAGTTAAGAATGGGAACGTATATTTGTTTCTCTAGCTGGCATTTTTAGATATTTTAATTGACACAGATCATTGACCAACAAGTTAATGTTGATTGGTGATTTCTTTCAACATTACCTATATTTTGGATACATATATGTTGTCTTCCATGCTTAAATTTCATTTCAAAAGTCTTTCTTTCTGACCTATGCAAACTGATGGGGTTTTTTTGTTAATATTTACTGTTTTTTAATATTAAAAAAATGTATAATTGACACACTTGGGGATTTGATGAAGACTATAGGCTCTCTCCGCTGGAAAAATGCACATATTTACCAAATGATGCAAGGTTAACATGTTTTTATAGGATAATTATAGTCCAAAGAAACTTATTTTACACCCATAAGATCATAGGGAAATTATTTTAAATAAATAAAATTATATACAAAGTAAGATTTACTATTTTCCTAGGAACTTTTTATATGAAGTTATAGATATACCTCAGAGATAATAGCTTAAAAGAGCAGGATAAGGAAACAATAAGGAGCAAAGAAAAATAAGGGACGATTTTCACCTACTATGACTGACTATTTCAAACTTTGGAGATAGCTGAGTCAGTGAGAGTGGCAAGAGAATTCCCAAAACCATGGGGTTGATTTGAGAGTCTGATGGGTGGAGTCTGGGCTATAAGTCTCAGACATCTTTTGTGGTCTGTCCAGAGCATTTGCCATGGTTTAAAGAGATAGGTAGACCACAAGATTTGGGAATTGAGGTCAGAAATAGGAAATGTGAGAATGGAGGTCGAAGAATTCGTACAATTGGGAAAGAGGAAAGGAATCCCTATGAATCAGGAACTAGGAAAAACCTGTAAACTGGAAAAAGTCCTATTTGCAAACCATGCTGAAGTCTTGTCCAGAGGTGGGTCTGTTTGGGAAGAAAAACTAAGATTTCCTTACTTGGTCTGACCGAGCCTAAAGGATTCCTCCCTCTTTATGAATATATATACCAGCCCTGACAAAGATGGTAGCATTTACCAGGGCAATACAGAATTTAGATTTCACTGAGTTGATAAATAGAGAATGCTTGGGAATTACATCACCTTTAAAACTCAGCGATAATTTCAGAATTCCTTGAGTCTTTAATGAGTCTAAGATTCCCTGTCCTTTGCTTTGCTTTATGTTATTTTCCCCATTATTTGCTTTGCTTTATGTTATTTTCCCCATTATTTATTGTGATGCAACATCAACAATATCTTTCTTATTTTTTATTGAAGTATAGTTGACATACAATATTATATTAGTTTCAAGTATACAACATAGTGGTTCAACAATTACATACATCATGAAATGCTCACCACAATAAGCCTAGTTACCATCTGATCTTTTTTGGCGTTTATGTTCATTTTCTGTCTCCTCTCAATACAATATAACCTCCATGAGGGAAGAATATGTATTTCTTGTTCACTGCTATGTCTCGAGTGTCTGGAAAAATGTACATAAGAGGCACTGATAAATATTTATTGAATGGATAAATGAAGCACTGATGAATAGTTATTAAATGAATAAATGATGGTGGAAAAATAAGTAACTTCATTTATCCTTCCAACAAATATTTATGCAATACTTTCTATGTGTGGGTCACTATGGTGGTCACTTGGGGTATGATAGTGAAAAATAACATGGTGTCTGTGCTGAAGGGGCTTATAGTATATCCAGGAAGACAGACCCATAAGTAAATAAATACTGCATAATGGTATAAATGCCATAAAATGCTGAGAGATTGCAGAAGAAGGAGCTGTTAACTCTTCCTGGAAAAGTCAGGGATTGTTGAAAAGGTAACCTTTGAATGAATAGGAATTCACTTGGGAGAGAAGGGGTAGAAAGGGAGAACAAGTTTTATTTAGTGGGCATGGATAGATAAGGATAGTCAAAGCAGCTGCTGTTGGGGTAGTATTCTCAGGCATGTGAATGCAAATAGAAAGAAAGAATGACCATCAATTCTTTCACACTGAGTACCTCTGAAGATCACCTTCAGCTAGCAGCATGGACTGCTGGGTACAATATTTCTATCTTGTGGCCTTCTTTGCCTCCTAGCCAGTATTATGCTTTTGCTCAAAAAGAGCCACCTCATTCCCTGATTGTTTTTATGCCAAGTTGGTGTGTTGCCTGTGATTGTTTCCCAGCATTCCACAGCTTGAAGTTTGCTTTAGTGTATCCTTATGGTGTTTCTTATGCCTGCCCTGCTTGCAGGCTACATATGTTGTACCATTTTACACTTGGAGACCTTCCAAAATGTGTGAGAGGGAAGGAGACCAAAGTGGTTGCCTTTAACCAGAAGCGGGTAGACAGGCAAAGAATTCTGGATTCTCAGAATCAATGAGTTGAAATAGACTTGAGAAGTCAACTAGTCAATTCTCTGGGCTTGACGCAATTGCAGAAAACCCAGTCCAGGAATACCACTAACATTTTGCTCACACATGACTAAATGAACTTTTAGATTAATTCTAAGTAACAATTGACTATTAAAATTTGAAAATTGAATGCACAAACTTGAGTGCTTAGGATAATACAAGTTTCCAGTTTGGGTAATATATTTATTCATGCAAATGATAGGTACTATGAAGTTAAAAAAGATGAAATAAGCTTAATAATGGCCTTCCATTTCCTGGCATAAGTAACCAAACTATTAAGAAATAAAAACAACTTTTGCTCTTTTGTAAAACATGATGTTTGGGAGGAATTCATCTTTGAGAGGTCTACTATTGAAATGGAATTATTTTACCTTCACAGTGATACTGACCTTCTAGAGAGTGATACAAATTGTTGGTACTGGTTAGAAAGTAACCTTTTATAAAGTAATCACACCCAACTCTGTAACTGGGGCTTTCTACAGTCTACACTCTTAAGAAAAGTCACTCACAAGGAGTACAGAATGTAGTAATGGACAAAAGAATAATTATTGGAGACCAATCAAGACAGGTATCACTCAACAAATATGGCAGATAAATGTTATTACTATAATACACCAGGAAAATACAAGACATGATCCATCCCCTCAAAGAGTTCTTATGTTAACTGGGAGATTACACATACACACCTGAAAATAGTACATAGCAGGTTCTGAATATTCTCAGCAAGCCTTGTGATGACAATGTTGCTGAGCACCATGAACAAGTGGTATATTGACAAGTACTCCAGACATTTAGTGGTTAGAGCAATTGCTATGTGTTGAACTAGATGGAGGAGATACTCAGGGTAGAAGTGGAACTTGAGATGGGTTTGAAGGGTAGGCTTTGCATGGATAGAGAGAAATAGCAAGGACATGTTGGATTAGGAAACACAACAAAACACACAAGTAAAATGTGTAAAATGGTCAGACTGGAAGGTTCAAGTTAGAGGGTTTGATAGCAGCCAGGATATATTTGGAGTCTATTGAACGTCAAAATGACAATCTGGGTTTTACTCTTTTGGAAATGCAGAGCTGTAGGAGACTCTGATCTGAGGAGAAGCAAGATGAAATCAGTGCTTTAAAGAAAGAAAACATGAGTCTTAATCCTTAAGGTATTAACAAGGCACAATACTAAAGAATTCATCAGAATGTAGGTTGAGATCACCTAATAGAGCAGTGGTCAGGAATGATAGTTCTGTAATAATACTAGCTGGGTTTCAATTCTGGTGACACCACTTACTACCTATGATCTTAGATAAACCAGGTAACTTTTTAATGTCCCCTTTTCCTTAACCATAAATCATGGATATTGACAGAGATTGCCTCGTGACTTTGTAGATGAACTAATACGCAAAGATGTTTAGAACAGTACACTGTGAGTGTTTCATTATTGTTAACTATTTTTATCATTGGGGAACAGTTCCAAATAACTGCCATGCAGAGATTATTGGTCAAATTTCTATACATCTCTAAAATGGCAATAATGATGGCTCCTACATTGCAGGGATGTAGTCATGATGAAATGAAATAATTTCTATAAAGGTGCCTGGTGCAGGGCAGGCATTAATCATTATTAATTGGCTAATCCATGGCCCACAACTCCAGGCTACAATTTAAATCTGGTATCTTTAAGTTCACGGACTAGTTTGGAAGTCCCTGTGGTCTCTGGACTCAGAAGTCAGATTCAGATCAAATACCTTATTTGGGTTTCCCATCTAATGACGAAGACACAAAGAGATGAAGTGAAAGCCTTTGTTTGGGGAAACTTGATACTTTCTGTTATTGCCAAAACAAACTCATTTGGGCAAATAAAAATTGATTTGGAAATTTTAAAATAAAAATTGCAAACCAAACAGGATGCAGCCTGGTTAGGGAGGAAATGATTCACTGGATTAACGTAATGAGATAGCTCTATTTGTGCAAGACTTAAACAATCACTAAATTCTTTCTGCAATTCTTAGCACTGCTGTTGTTGCCCTGCTTTGGTCTGTTCTAAGTGGAAAATGAGAAGCAGGGGGAGGAAAGCACAAACATTTCCTGTGTGTGTGTGTGTGTGTGAGCATGTGTGTGCATGTGTGTATATGTATGTATGTGTGTGCTTACACGCATGCACACACATATACTTCGTGCCTTTGCTGGCTATCAACTTTTCTTACAACTTTGTGCTTCCAAATGATTTTTAAATTTTAGTGTGTTTTTGGCAGAGAATAGATTTCCTCACTTTGAGTAAAAGGTAGTGAGATCAAAGGCAGTAAGTAGAAACTGTCTGAAAGTAAAAGGTACACTGTTAGAGATCACTCTCCTTTTCCTTCTCCTGTAAAAGAGAGGTTAGAGAGTAGCATGTGGCTAGAGGGGTTGCAGCCACAGGATGGAGGATGGGAGAGCTGTCACCTGCTTTGCTACACAGGGTGCCCAGCTTAACCCATCTTTCCTTGGCAACTGTGCCCTAGTGAGAAAAGCTAGCAGTCCATATGTTGAGTAGGCACCATGCCATTTTGACAGGGATGAGTGTCGGCAAGAAAGGGACCATGTATGAGCATCAAATGTGTTTGTTGTGGGAAGGATTCTAGGCCAGGAATATTAAAATAACTGTCTGTCCTTAGCTCTAGCACATATGGTTAAGGAGATATGCTATGATGACTCACATTAACGTTGGAAAAAATGTATATAGAATACACAACCATGCTAAGTAAGTTTCTGGTGTTGATCAATTGAGTCTGGAATCTTCACAAAGGAAGGTTGTAGAGAGACATACATAGCGATAATAGACTCATTTCTCTGTGTAGAATAGAACTGACTAAAGACTAAACTCACATACAATTACAGTTTCACTGAACTGAAGAACAGACGAAAGGATTCTGTTAAATTTTGCTCAGAGGTCCTCAGGTATTTTCTAACAGTATTTGAAAAGTAAATGGGATAGAATGGGCTCGTTTAATATTTCAATTCCAAAGAAATTAAATTAATTTTAGCAATGTTAGTTCAACTATTTTCCTGCTACAGGGACCATTTGTTTTAAAATCATTAAAGGGTTTTAAATGATATTGTCCTGACATTTGGTGTGATTAAATTAAGGGAATTAGTATAAAGTAGTTTTATCTCTCCTTAGCTTTCTAAATGAATTCCACATCTTCCTATATGAGAAAAGGAATGATTGAGCTATTTTTATCCTTATATCGATGTGTATATGTGTGTTTGGTAACTTCATAAATGTTTAGGCATTGAACTGGCTCAATTCACAATGGTCCCTTCATAGATGCCACAAGGCTTGCTTAACTGCTTGGAAAGGCAGCATTGTATGGTGCAAACAATACAGGAGTTAGAGTCTAAAGAGATGTAGTTAAGATTTGATAGTTGTCTACAAGGTGTTTAAACTTATACCTATATATGTACACACACATGTCCCCCTCCAAACTCACACAAGCTTAGCATTTTTCATTTTGAAGCCTAGGGAGGCACATCTAGTTTGCTTCTAGCTTTAGTAACTTGGCTTCCTAGGAGAATGCCCTAGTAAGAGTCTAAATATATATTGGGGGGGGTGTCTCAATAAGGAATGTATTGCTTCCTGAGATCATGTTTCTCAGAGATGAGAAACACCTTTTAAAACACCGTATAACTCTCTGATATCTTAAGTTTATTGTTTATTGCCTGCTTCCCTTGACTAAAATATATCCACAGGAAGGACTTTTACCAGTTTATCATTATTATTATTATTATTATTATTAATTATTACTGTGTCCCAAGAACCTACCTAGAACAATGCCTGACACATACTGGTAACTCAATATTGTGATGAATGAATGAATCAAAAACAAGTCTCTTTTCTCGTGATGGCTGAAAAGGCTGATGGCTGGGCTTCATTTAGAGTTAGTGCCCAGGGTTGTAGCCACCCTGATCCCCATTGGCTCCCTCCAGTCTCAAAAAAAAATATTGCTTTTAATATGGCCAATTTAATCATTCTTACATAAAGTGTGAATAAAAGTGTATTTAGGAAACTTTAATATCGATATTGCTCTGTATCATACACACCAAGTTAAAAAGAGTGTGCTTGCTTTGCAAACATAGCCTGATGGCAAAGCTCCCAGCTTCCTCTTCCAACCAGATGGCCTCCCCTAAGCCCTACCCTTCACAGAATTCTGGAGATGGAGCTGGCCGTACCCCAGATCCAAATCAGGATATCTGGGGTGTCCAGGAATTAGCATTTTTCATAAGCTGCCCAGGTATATTATGTGGCATTAAGATCTGGGAACACACAGCCCTGGAGCTCCCTATCCTTACATAGATTCTGTACTCCCGTTCTGACCCATAGCTCTTGTAACACTCACTGACTTTGCAGTGGTAGCTGCAAATCTCAGTTTTATGGCTGCCTGAAGTTGGGTAATGAATGAAGAAGCAATTACATCACGAGTTTGGACTGGGCAATAAATAAGGAACTGGATGTGATTTTGATTGTAGACTTCCAGGTCTGCACCAACTATAGTGTAACTGTCTCTGGTAAACAAAACAAAATAAAACTTAGCCTTGTAAAGCACTAGCTTTTTTTCTTTTTTTCTTTCTTACTTTCTTTCTTCTTTCTTTCTTTCTTTCTTTCTTTTTCTTACTTCTTTCTTTCTTTCTTCTTTCTTTCTTTCTTTCTTTCTTTCTTTCTTTCTTTCTTTCTTTCTTTCTT
>NC_058405.1:120136136-120150453 GCF_002201575.2 Neomonachus schauinslandi | reverse complement strand
CTTTCTTTCTTTCTTTCTTTCTTTCTTTCTTTCTTTCTTTCTTTCTTCTCTTTCTTTCTTTTTCTTTCTTTCTTTCTTCTTTCTTTCTTTCTTTCTTTCTTTCTTTCTTTCTTTCTTTCTCTCTTTCTTTCTTTTTCTTTCTTTCTTTCTCTCTCTTTTTTTTTTTCCCATTTCTGGGATGCACATAGGCAAGGACACCAGCGCCATAGACAGTGTCTTCATGCAATTTAGGAAAAGGTACTTTCCCTTTATGGACAAAGTCTGAAAAAGTATCCCTCTTTGGACATACCAGTTACAAAATGATGTCCCTATCTTAGGTTGACTCAAGGCTGGCTGAGAGGAGCCTGGACTAGGTTTCCCATGGCTCTGGTACCCTGTTGGCTGATGTCTTATGTGGAGTACAATGGCTCGACTATACAATTGTATGGTAAGGAGTTCCTGACAATATGGGTCAAAAACTGGTCTTTGGTGATGGGGCAACAGTGACAGAAAAGAGTGAATGCTTTGGGGGGGTGTGTGTCACTAAATGTCTGCTCGGTCCAGAGATCGACCCTTATCTTTGCTATACAGGAAGCATCCCTTTTGTAACAGAAGTCCTTTGAGAAGAGTATTAAACATCCCTCTGTTTGAATGACAGGGAATTGTGATTATTACTCCTGCTTTTGAGAAATCCATAAGGAGGAAATTTTACTTACGTGGTTCTGAGGAGAGAGACAAGCTATCATAGTGGGAACAGAATGAATCCCTTGGCAGTTGGATAAGAGATGAGAGAGAAAATACTTGCTTTTGAGTAGAGTAGCCATCAAGAAGCATGAACATGCGGATCTCCTCCTCTGCTACACAGTGGCTCCATGATTTGAGACAAGTCATGTCACCAATCTAAAACTAACATTTACTTCTGAGGTGTTGTGTGATGATTTATATAGTACTTTATAAGTTGAAAAGTATGTGATTATTATAATGTTAGTGATTATTTTGAAAGAGTTTATTTTACCATGCTAGGGTCTTTGATAAGTTTTTAACACTTTTGAGAGCCTGCGTGTATATTATATATTTCAAAGAAACAAATGTCAACCTTGTGATCTGAATATTTGTGTGTCTTCTTTTTCTGAAGTGGTTGTTTCCTGAGGAACTAATCCAAAAATATTTGTGTAGTACTCTCACAGTGTAGTAAATGTGATTAAATGGAAAGGATGTCACAAAAGTAGGTTATCGGAAACCCTGCCAAGCTAGAGAAGATTAAGGGATTTTCTTTTTTTCTATTCTTTTCTTTCTTCTCTCTTTCTCTCCTTCTTCTCCTTCTTCTTCTTTTTTTTTTAACTAACAAATATAAGAGTCTCAGTGGGCCAAAAAGGAGTATGTAAAAAAGATGAAAGGTTTCAAGAGTTTCTTGAATAGGAATTCATGATTCTCAAAGTTTAGAGTTCATCAGTGTAAAGTAGAATCAATCACCTGTGGTCTCACTGGAAATGTCATTCTTGGGCTCCAGCCCCAGAGATTCTAATTCAGTAGATCAGGAATGGGGGCCCCAAACTGCATTTAAGCACATGATACAAGTGGGCTGAAGACCACGCTTTGAGAAATACTGAAGGAGATGATCTCAAAGGCCAATCTGCACTTCAGCTTCCTTGAGTCATTTATTTACATTGAAAGGGTTTTCCTGAATTTTTGTGAGGAATATAAGCAAAACATTTCTTTTAATAATTCACATAGTTGTAGACAAAAAAAAATAACTTCATGAAATCTCTGGATTTCTCCTATACTTTCAACATTGAAAAAATGCTTTGATATTTAAATAACCGTTCAATATCTCAGATGCTGTAACTAATTATTTGCATGTGATCCAGTTATGCCAAGAACTATTTGAGTCTTTTCAAAAATACTTACAGAGAGTAGAAATGTGTTATCTGTACACAGCAACTCTGCTGAAGGTCCATTTGAAGAAAAAAGAGTAATATAGCTTTGAGATTTCTACTTCAGTAATTAAACAGTTGTGTTATAACCTGGGCTGCAATTAAAATCACCTGGGAACTTCAATCCACTGCTAATCTCTTAAGTTCCATCTCAGACCAATGGTAAATAAATTCTGAGGATGGGGAGAAGGCAGAGATATTTTTTTTTAAAGCTCCACAGATAATTCTGTTGTTCTTACTAAAGGTAAGAACCACTGATTAAAATTAAAGAATTATTAATACAATTTCCGGTTGGATATCTCTTTATTTTGCACAAGATTAAGAAAATTTATCTAGTTTCTGATCTCAGTTGAATGGGAGTGAGAAAGCATTAATTGCACTTGACAAATATTTACAAATGTGATTTCTGACTTCATGGAACTTACTAATGAACAGAAATAAATATTTTGGCCTCCAAGAAAAAGATGTTATTAGCTACAATTCTGGGCAAATCAGTTTGAATGGAGAGAAACTTCATGTCACTGTCACTGACTAAGGTTGAAGGTTAGTAGCCTAACTTGGCAGAGGCTGTTTAGTCTCTCTTCAGATACTCTGACTACATCTGACCACAAGAAAAATGGTGGTAATGGGGCTATAGCCACGAGATCTGAGTTCTTTGGTTTCCCACAGGCAGAGTTAATAGAATGAACAAATATATTGAATGATTTAAATTCTACAAATATTTATTAATTATATAGTATGCAGAAAGTATAGTTTATCATTTAGAATGGTTTTCACTATAAGTAGCAAAAACCCCTGATAATAAGATGATTTATAATCACACAAAACTAAAAACAAGATGGTCTGTGGATTCTAATCCAATAACTTCATGAAAAATCTTACTTCTTTCTGACCTTCTACTCTGCTGTCTTAAGTGTTGACCTCATTCTGAATCTGGTTCTTCTTGAGTTGCAAGAGGAAGTTGGTTTGCTATGTCAGTTGACCCTACAGGCCTTGTTCCCAGCAGCAAGAGCCAGAGAGACAAATCTTTTATGTCAAGCACTGAAGGCAAGTCTTTCCCATTAGTATGATTGGGCCAACTCAGGTCAAAGGCCTGCCTCTAAGTCAGTAGGAAACACCAGGGAAGAGCCATTTGTGGACAAACCAAGATCTATCTCTGGAGCTAGGAATGAACTCACCTTTCCTTTCATGATAGGAAAAGGTGGGATTGAGTTTCTGATAGCAAAAAGAGAGGAAATGGGAACTGGCTAGTCTACCCAAACTTTTCGAAGTGTTAAATGATGTAAATTTAAGTAAAAAAGACACTTTTTTTCTGCCTTCACTTTTTGCAGGCTCTGGTACTTTTTCTAAATAAAACTAATTATATGTAAATACTATCAAAGATTTCCTATTAACTAACACAAATCACTCATATAAAGAATGATTCACTTTACACCAAGGCAAGAGATTTAAAGTCATAGAAATACATAAAGAGAGAGAGAGATTTGTGTAACTTCCAGAGGTTACCATGCACTGTTTAAAATAAATCTGGATTTTTCTTCCAAATTTAAAAAAGAAATGTCTACATTGAATTGCTTGGGGTGGTCTTTTGCAGTCAGAAAAGAATACATCTCCTCTTCCTTGAAATGCCTTTCCCAATTCCAAGACCTTTATAGCTTGGAACTGTTAAAAAACAAAATTCAACTGAGTAAATTTGAAAGATCTTATTGGCTTTATTCAAGAATTCATGAATTGGATAGCATCCCATCTACAGGAAGAAAGGAGCTCTGAAGATCTGTACAAAATGAAAATTCTTATAGGCAGAAGGGGATGGGACTTGGTAGTTACTAGCAAAGAGCTGATTGTTTGTGGCAAGATCACCTTTTTTTAGAAGACACCAGGGGGTCTATCAAGCCAATAGCCTCACTAGTGCTGACCAAGTAACTCCAGATTGACTGGTTTAAGATTCCATTCCTGAGAGAGGCTGAAGCAGTAATTAAGTTACGTATTAAATCCCAGTTTGATAATGTGGGGCTTAGCACAAGTGACTCCATTTTGGACCTGTTATCTGTTTCTTTGTGTGTGTGTTTTTGAACAGAACAATTTCAAAGATTAATTTGAATATAGCATACTTTTTAATTTAGTGTAATGGTTAAGACTTCAGGGGCTGGAGACAGGTACCTTTGTCTAGTCCTGCCCTGCCTCCACTTATCCCTTTATTATTTGTGTGATCTTGAGTATGTTAATCAGCCATACTTGACCTGTCTCCTTATGTATAAAGTGGAGTTGAAAATAGAACCTACTTCATAGGATTGCTTTAATGATTAAAAGTATTAGAACTTGAACTATGCCAATTATTTGGCTTGGTAATATTCACTAACATAGTTAGTTTCCCAAATAACCTATATAGCTTAATTATGTAAATGACCATTGAAATTGTACTGATATCAATAGTTCTTACTATGTTCTAGGAATTATGTAATTATGAAATTCATGTAAACAGCACACTATCTTCTTCTAACAACTGCATGAAGTGAGTATCATTATCACCATTTCACAAAATGAAGTTTAAAGAGTTTAGGTAACATCCTCTAGTTCCCACAGCTAGGAGATGGTTGAGCCAAGGTTTTAACTCAAAACCAGCTGATACTCTTTCCCCATTCCACAGAGTGAAATTATTTTCTTGCCATTTTATAGTCTTGTGACAGAGTGTTACTGATATTTTAAAGAATCTGAGCTCCATTTTATTTTTTAAACACTTTTTAAACAGTTTTTAAACACTTAAATAAAATAATGGGAAGTATAGCTCTAGGTCCAAGCCTGCAAACTTGTCAGTATAGGCCAAATCTGGCTTATCAATGTATATGTTTGGCTTGTTCAGTGTTTACATTTGTCTGAATTGATTGCCAATATTTAAAATCAGGAGATTTCACATAAGAATGAAGATTTCTGGTTTCTATTCAAGTTCTGGAAGTTCCAGCAATTCTGATTCTGTGTGCTCACTTAAAAACCCTCGACCTGCATCTCCATAGGGGCAGCCTCCTTTCCCACTGGACAAGCACTCTAGTTTGACCATTTCCACTTGTCCACTAGCTGATTTTAGTTAGCATCTTCTCCCTGGAGGCATTTTAATTTGTGATCTTGCTGTAGGTGGTGAAAGTGACTTTTCAGTATGGCTTATTTTTCTTGGAGGAAAATAATTGAATTAACTTTCCGCTTACTTTTTCCGGTGTAAACTTAAATATATTGTTGTCAGCAAGAGTCCATTCCCCAACTTTGATATCAGAGCTGATGGGCTCATCAGAAATGCTTCAGAGAAGATCTCAAGAAGGGGACACTGTCAAGCCCTCTCCTTGCCTAATAAAGAGCTCTCTGATTGGATTGAACAAGTATAAATAACCAGCCTTGGGAGCATGTCACTAAAACAGCACATTTCCTTGACGTCAGATCAGGTTTTTAAGCCATTAAGGTCCTTGCTTCAGCTAGTATTTAAGATCTTAACACATGAATCATTCATAGAGTGAAGGAAAGAGCCTGCAGAATGTCTTCCTCTGGGGCAGGCATATGGATGAGATGTGGTATTGGAGGGTGTCCAAAACTCAGATTTCCAGAGAGCCTGGCAAGAAGATGGAGAGAGGGATTAGGAAATAGGAGGTTCTTTTAAAGCTTAAAGCATCTGTGCCAGTGGGACAAAAACACCTTTACTTTTATATTTTCAGCCCCTAAACTAAGGAAGTTCTGTGGTTGTTTATTCTAGAAATACAGGTGTGCCTCCTTTTAGGGAATTCAAAATGCAAAAATCTACATTTACAAAAGGAGATTGGGGATTTATATCACAGAATACTGTCCTTTACTGGATGATTTTCTATGGACTTTTTTTTTTTAGGTAAGTAAACTTCTTTGGGACATTTATGTCATAGCTATAGTTATAAAAATGATAAGCAGGTGAGGAAGCTAGGGCTTAAAGTTGCCAAGTGTTCACAGCAATCTTTGTGAGACTCAGGTTGAACTGATCTTAGTTTCCTGCATTCAACCGATCTGAGAATATAAACTGAACACTATGTCATATTTCTCCTGCACTTCAATTCCTCTAACTGCTAGTGCATCATATTTTCACAAAATAGGCTCACCAAAACTAAGGATTTGCAGTTCGAAATTGAATACAGGTTCACATGAAACTAAGTACCTTTCTATGTACTAAAGATCTTTTATTTAAAAGCAAAGGAAGAAGCTGCTTGAGAATTATTAATAGCAACATTTTGGCACCTTTATTCATTGAATTGTGAAGTCATTCAAATGAATTGCAGATGTGGAAAGGAAAATAACAATAAGCTTCTGTAAATGGAAAAATCCACAATATCTTTCAAACATTTTCCAGAAGACTGAACTTTTGTACACTCTTTGTTGTTTTAAAATGTGCTCATTTGTTTGGATACTTATTTGTAATGAGACAAGTGATATTCATGCCAATGTATGAGTATCTTTTTGAATCCAAGAAAGTAAAGCAAAAGGGAAATTTCACAGGAAATAGTCTTTTGGTTTCTATCTACTACAGTAGTTAGCATCTTCTCTGAAGAGCCTCTTTGAAGAGAGAAAAAAAAAGACCTTTAATATTGCCTACTTTTTGTAATATAACCTAATTCAATTATTTCAGACGTTTGAGAAGCACAACTTGGACTGTTTATTCTACAATTTTTTAAAAAAATATTTTAAAAAACTTATTTGGTAAAAGGGTCAGGGCTTATGACTACTAATTTTTTTCAGATATGGCCACATGATGGTGATTTCTTACTCCTGAGAAAGAGATAAAGAATGGAAAGCAAGAGCTGATGGTAAATAATTCTCTGTATTCAGCCAGCAATAATTATTTCCATAAACATCTTTAAATTGCCGCATTATGTTTGCCAAAGGTCCAACCATGGGCTATGGACAATTTGATATGTTAAAATTTGCTTTTTGACTCATGGAAATGAACAGTCAGTACCTCAAGTCAAAGGCAGAAGCTCTCCAGCAAAACCAACAGCATACCAGGAAGGGGTTTGTGGTTTTATTTATTCATTGGGCTGAAAGTGAAAAGGCTCTTACAGTCATGAAATCAAGTAGAGTAAATGTAAATAACTAAGTTCACCAGCAAATGATCAATATGGACTATTTTAAAATTTCAGTCAGAGAAAATATTGTAAATAGATGGAATCTAAGTTTTTAATTTTTTGCTCAGTAGAAACATTTAGCCTATGGATCAGCACAGATAAAGGGATTTATCCAATTGTTACATAGGTTACTACACATGTATAATGGCATAAATTGTGCACTTAGGAATATTTTCTTTATTTGTTTTATGTGCCATTGACGGCCGCCATTTATCCA
The DNA here is from genome assembly GCF_002201575.2 of Neomonachus schauinslandi. NCBI lineage: Eukaryota > Metazoa > Chordata > Mammalia > Carnivora > Phocidae > Neomonachus > Neomonachus schauinslandi. The sequence goes on along the minus strand of NC_058405.1, from coordinate 120,143,194 downwards.
GCCATGCTGTCCCCACAGCCACTGGTTGTACCCTCCACACTGCTTCTGTGATGGGCCGTGTGACTTTTTTGGCCAATGGAATGGTAGCACACTTGAAGCAAGGGACTTTTTGGAAAGGCACTTGTAGATTTCTATTTGCTTTCTTTCTTCTCAGCTTTTGCCCTTAGGATATGTTCAAGCTACCTTGCAGAATGATGGAAGACAAATGTCCTAGTCATGGCTGTGTCTATCGACAGCTAACAATCAGATACATGAGTGAGCCCAACCAAGCCCAGCCCAGACAAGTTTAGCCTGATGTGCTCAGTTGAGGCTTGTAAGCTGAGTACATGGTTATTATTTTAAGCCACTGAGTTTTGGGGGTGGTTTTATCACCCAACGTTACATGCAGCAGATAAAAATACTTAGGCCCAAAGAAGAAAGATAATAATAATAAAGGTATTGAGAAAAATAGATATAAATATGTTCATTGCAACTGATACATGAGGAATTTTTTGTTTGTTTCAATCATGGAAAAATATAGCAATTAAGTGGCATCTGAATTTTAGTTATTGTTGAAAAGAAAAGAAAATATATAATTAGTTGGTCAGTGTATATAAACAAAAGATTTATTCCTTTATCTGCTGGATTGTTACACATGTAAGACTGCATCTCTTGGGTATATAGGCATGTTTTCTCTGATTGCCTTATAAATGTGGCATGAATATGTTTTATATGGTTAATGCTGTTCTTTTCATGTGTCTTTATTCATTTTATGCTAGAGTTCTCTGCAATTGGATTGATGTCAAAATTGGAACATTTTCAAAATACTTGGGATAAAATCAAGGAGAAAGTGAGGTGAAGAAAATCTGTAGAGGTAAAACAAGATTTAGGTTTTATATAAAAATATGTCTATCAGTGAACGGTTGTGATATGGATCTACCCAGATGGGCAAGTATCAATCCTATTGAAATAGCAGCCTTCTTGATAATTTCCACTCAAATAACATGCCACAAATCATCAGAGCCTATTTTGAGAGGAACATGATATAAAATGAGCCATATCTTAGTCTTGCAAACGTAAATTGCCAACTGTGAGATGCTTTGGAAATGGGTGGATGCCCTTGAATTTTATTGGTTTAAATAAGTATCTTTAAACTGAGGAAATTTTAGACCTTCCTTAATTTAGAGATACTGTGATCTCATTCTGCTACTTTAGCTGGTTTGGTTGCAGAGACCTGGCTAAGCCATGGATTTTTTTTTTTTTAAAGACTTTAATTTTTTAGAGCAGTTTTAGGTTCACAGCAAAATTGAGGAATGTCCAGAGACTTTCCATATATGTCCTAATCCCACATATACAAAGCTTCTCTCATTAACAACATCCACCACCAGAGTGGTACATTTGTTACAATTGATGAACCTTACATTGGTACATTATCATTGAAAGTCCATAGTTTACATTAGGGCTCACTGGGTGTTATATGTTCTATGGGTTTGGACAAATGTATAGTGATAGGTACCCATCATTATAGTATCATATAGAGTATTGTCACTGCCTTAAAAATCTTATGTGTCCCACCTAGTCTTCCCTCCCCACTCCAACCCTTGGAAACTATAGATCTTTTCACTGTTTCCACAGTTTTGCCTTTTCCAGAATGTCAGATAGTTGGAATCTATACAGTATGGATAAATACTGGCTACAGTATTTAACCTTTGCAGATTGGCTTCTTTCACTTAGTAAATACATATTATATACATGGAGTTTCCTCCATGTCTTCCATGGCTAGATAGCTCTTTTTTTAGCATTGAATAATATTCCATTGTCTAGATGTACCACCGTTCATTTATGTATTCACCTACTCAAGGACCTCTTCACTGGTTCCAAGTTTTGCCAACTATGGAAAAAGCTGCTATCAACACCCATGTGCAAGTATTTGTATGGATGGAAGTTGTCAACTCCTTTGGGTAGATATCAAGAAGCACACTTGCTAGATTATATGGTAAGAGTATGTTTAGTGAGAAACCACCAAACTGTCTTTCAAAGTAGCCATGCCATTTTCCATTCCTACCAGCAGTAAATGAGAATTCCTAGTGCTCCACTTCCTCACTTGGTGTTGTAGCATTTAATGTTGTCAGTAGTTTGGATTTTGGCAATTCTAATAAGTATGTAATATTATTTCATTATTGCTTTAATTTGCATTTCTCTGATGACATATGATGTGGATCATCTTTTGATATGCTTATTTGCAATCTGGATATCTTTTTTGGTGAGGGGTCTGTTAAGGTCTTTGGCCCATTTTTAAATCAGGTAGTTCATTTCCTATTGTTAATTTTTGAGAGTCTTTGTATATTTTGGATAGAGTCCTTTATCAGATGTGTTTTTTACAAATATTTTCTTCCAGTCTGTACTTTATCTTCTCATTCTCTTGACTTTGTCTTTCTCAGAGCAGAAGTTTTTAATTTTAATGAAGTGCAGCTTATCAATTGTTTCTTTCATGGGTCATGCCTTTGGTATTGTGTGCCATGTACTTTCTAATTTAGAAAAGATTTTCTATATCATCCAGTACAGCCTCATGCTAGTATAGGACTCTCTTGAAAATAGTCCTACAGCCTATGCTTGGCCATTTTCAGTGATTGACAATGTAGCAGTCCATTCATTTTTGTTCATTAGAGGGTTCTTCTTTTGTGTTCATTTATAAGCTGATCCTCTTTATTTCTCACCACAGAACAATATCAACTATATTTGTTTCTTTTTCAGTGTGACCACATCTTCAATAGTCAAAATGATTCTTGTATCTACACGCCAAGACTTTTTATTCTGCTTCGTGTAGTGAGGTCTATATCCCTCATTAACAGAGACAATCCTATTCTGGGCACTCTGCTTCAATATATTCTTCTTAAAATGAACTAAACAAAGGATCTAGGTGTGGTTGGATCACTACAGAACACTGGGACTTCCACTTCTCTTAGTCTAGTCTCTTTAATTCCACCCATCATTATTCCTCAGATTGATTTAGCCTTTTTGTTAGTTAAAATATCAAGAGAAAACCAGAAACTGCCCTAGATATTTTAAAAAGAAAATCTGTTACAAGAAATTTGTTGTACAAGTAATGCACAAATTAAAAGAAATAAGGAGAGGTGACCTAGACATTAGCCACAGCAGGAAGCTTCTGCATGTGTAAGGTTGGGGAAACAAAAACAGGGGATAGTGTAGCAGGCCAAGATCTGAGTCTACCTGGTAGAAGATAGGGACACTATGGGAGGGACTATTCAAAAGGAACTGGAGTCATGGTCTCAGAGCCATGGAAGAAAACTATCTACTGCTGGGGATGTCATCAATAGCAGAGAGGGGTGAGGGGAGGGAGACAGAATGAAGACAAGATGAAGATGAAGACAAGACACAGAAGAAAAAGAAGAAGCAGCCTGACTTGTACTCCTGTCCCCCAGTCTTCCACCAGTTCCTCCCATGAGTTGAACCTACTAGAAACCAGTTGTCAGGAAAGCCTGAAATAGAATACCCTGTGATATGAGGATGAGCAGGGAAAGGATGAGAAATGGATCTGGCAGCAAACAGGCAACAAATGTGACACCTTCTTTACTCAAATTTTACATGTATTATGAAAACAGAAAAATGAGATCATATTTCTACTTCTAATCACTGTTAAAATTGCCCTTTCCCATTTGTAAAATAAGTATTCAGTATTTACCTGAATATGTTACATCATTTGTGAGATTAACATAATCCAACAACTTTTTATTTGATGTATTCTGATTTCCTAGGTGCAAGGATTTAGATGAGATCACTGCTTTTAAGCCACTTGAAAGCTACCAGGGAAGGGAAGCAATCACACTATTGAGAGAGGACACTTAATTGTCTCTGTTACACTTCAATAAGGGATAGACATGTCCTTTTTATGGCCCACGAAGGAGTTGTGTTGCAGTGAAGACCTCTCTCTATCCCCATTGATGGAGAAATCACTTATAGGAATGATGAGATCATTAGGGGACCCCCAACAACCAGGGTTAGGATGATTGCATTGCAGCAAGGACAACATGGTTTTGTCTTGCAATATCTGAATCTACTCGACCATCTTTACATAAGCAAAGTGAGCTCACCTTGCATCCTCAGTCACTGTTGGATAAACAACAATAACAACAACAGTCAAGATTTACTCTTTTAATTTCAGCTTCTCTGCATGTGAAGGACTCAATAATAAGAATCATGTCGATCTCAGGTTCTAGCCCTCTAGATCTAAATTCAGATCCTTATATCCAACTCCTTAACAAAAATCTCCACTTTAAATCCAGCATGCCTAATAATGATCTTTATGATCTTCAATGTTAAACCTGTTTCTCTAACATTCTATAGCTCAGTGAATGGTGACAGTATCCTTCTAGTTGCTGATGCAACTAATCTTTCTTCAATCATTCTCATTTATTTTCTTTTCCTCCTTCCCCTTCCAGGGCTAACTGCGAACCTCTACCAGTCCTACCTCCCAAACATCTTCAAAATTTTCATTTCACTCAATAACCATAGCTACACCTGTCTGGATTACTCCATAGTTTCTTAACCGATATTCTTTCCATTAGCCTTACTCTTCTCCAAACTGTTCTCCACAGTGACACCAGAGGTTCTCTCTAAAATGTAAATCAGATAATATCACTCTGAAACAAAAATGATTCAATGAATTCCCATTGCCCTTGGAGTAAAGTACAGTTTCTCTGTTGAAGAAGATGCCTTTTTTTTTTTTTTAAGAAAGAGAGAGCACACAAACAGGTGGGGGAGGCAGAGGGAGAGGGAGAATCTTTTTCTTTTTCTTTTTCTTTTTCTTTTTTTTTGAGAGAGAGAGAGCATGAGGTGGAGGAAAAGAGGAGAGGGAGAGAGAGAATCTTAAGCACACTCCAGGCCCAATGCAGAGCCCGATGCAGGGCTTGATATAATGACTCTGAGATCATGACCTGAGCCAAAATCAAGAGTCAGAGACCTAACCCACTGAGCCACCCAGGTGCCTGGAAGATGCCATTTTTACAGATCAAAAAATTATTGAATTCAGCGATTTCATCTGGTTCAATCTAATGTAATAGATTTTTTATTATCTGGTTAATGCTTTCCTTTCAGCCTCCATTCTTGACACTTTACACATCTTCCAGTCCAGATGCAGAGAATGGGAGAAGTGGAATTACAGAGGAAAATGGTGAGTTTACTTTTAGACATCCTAAATTTGAAGAGCCTGTGGAATATCCGAAGGAAGATAGATATCTGATAGTTTTATAGATAAGGGAAAAGTGGGCTGGAACTATGTGCTTGGGTATTATTATTATAAAAAATGCAGTTGAAGACATAGAATGTATAACCTCAAAGAATTGTGTAGAATGAGAAGGATGGAGGCCTAAGGATGAAATCTAAGGACTACCAATATAAGAATGGGCAAATGAAGAAGGGACTACAAAGAAGCCAGAGAAACCTAAGATAAACTAAGAGAATGTGACACTATTGGAAAAATAACTTGGCTTTTTAAAGATGGAGATAAAATAGGAAAGAGCTCAAAGTACCCATTGGCTTCAGTTCTGGCTAGGAAGTCACTGATAAGACCATCAGTGAAGATATGGAGAGGAAGCAAGAGTACAAACTGTTGAACAGTGAAAAGAAGAAGTGGGACATGAACACAGACAACTCTTAAAGAAGCTTGGCTGTGATGATAAAGAGAAAAATATGTCTATAGCTATTAATTGATATGTAATAATAAACTGGTTGTAATAGTGAACTGTTGTAAGTTCTTGATGAGAAGTTACCAAACAATCTTACTTATTAAAAAATACTTGATCTTAACCACAACAATCAGACAACAAAAAGAAATAAAAGGCGTCTGAATCGGCAAAGAAGAAGTCAAACTCTCACTCTTTGCAGATGATATGATACTTTATGTGGAAAACCCAAAAGACTCCACCCCAAAACTGCAAAACTCATACAGGAATTCAGTAAAGTGGCAGGATATAAAATCAATCCACAGAAATCAGTGGCATTTCTATACACAAACAACAAGACAGAAGAAAGAGAAATTAAGGAGTCAATCCCATGTACAATTGCACCTAAAACCATAAGATACATAGGAATAAATCTAACCAAAGAGGCAAAGAATCTGTACTCAGAAAACTATAGAATATTCATGAAAGAAATTGAGGGAGACACAAAGAAATGGAAAAACGTTCCATGCTCATGGATTGGAAGAACAAATATTGTGGAAATGTCTATGCTACCTAGAGCAATCTACACTTTTAGGGCAATCCCTATCAAAATACCATCAACTTTTTTCCAAGAAATGGAACAAATAATCCTAAAATTGGTATGGAACCAGAAAAGGCCCCGAATAGCCAGAGGAATGTTGAAAAAGAAAAGCAAAGCTGGTGGCATCACAATTCTGGACTTCAAGCTCTATTACAAAGCTGTAACCATCAAGACAGTATGGGACTGGCACAAAAACAGACACATAGATCAATGGAACAGAATAGAGAGCCCAGAAATGGACCCTCAACTCTGTGGTCAACTAATCTTTGACAAAGCAGGAAAGAATGTCCAGTGGAAAAAAGACAGTCTCTTCAACAAATGGTGTTGGGAAAATTGGACAGCCACATGCAGAAGAATGAAACCAGACCATTTCCTTACACCACACACAAAAATAGATTCAAAATGGTTGAAAGACCTCAATGTGAGACAGGAGTCCATCAAAATCCTAAAGGAGAACACAGGCAGCAACCTCTTCGACCTCAGCCACAGGAACTTCTTCCTAGAAACATCACCAAAGGCAAGGGAAGCAAGGACAAAAATGAACTATTGGGACTTCATCAAGCTAAAAAGCTTTTGCACAGCAAAGGAAACAGTCAACAAAACCAAAAGACAACTGACAGAATGGGAGAAGATATTTGCAAATGACATATCAGATAAAAGGCTAGTATCCAAAATCTATGAAGAACTTATCAAACTCAACACCCAAAGAACAACTAATCCAATCAAGAAATGGACAGAAGACATGAACGGACATTTTTTCAAAGAAGACATCCAAATGGCCAACAGACACATGAAAA
>NC_058405.1:120119257-120136126 GCF_002201575.2 Neomonachus schauinslandi | reverse complement strand
ACATTTTTTCAAAGAAGACATCCAAATGGCCAACAGACACATGAAAAAGTGCTCAACATCACTCGGCATCAGGGAAATACAAATCAAAACCTCAAAGAGATACCACCTCACACCAGTCAGAATGGTTAAAATTAACAAGTCAGGAAATGACAGATGTTGGCGAGGATGCAGAGAAAAGCTAACCCTCCTCCACTGTTGGTGGGAATGCAAGCTGGTGCATCCACTCTGGAAAACAGTATGGAGGGTCCTCAAAAAGTTGAAAATAGAGCTACCCTATGACCTAGCAATTGCACTACTGGGTATTTACCCCAAAGATACAAAGTAGTGATCTGAAGGGGTACGTCCACCCCAATGTTTATAGCAAATGTCCACAATAGCCAAAAGAGCCTAGATGTCCATCAACAGATGAATGGATAAAGAAGATGTTGTGTGTATGTGATATACACATACACACACACACACACACACACACACACACACACACACACAATGGAATATTATGCAGTCATCAAAAAAATGAAATTTTGCCATTTGCAATGATGTGGATGGAACCAGGGGTATTATGTTAAGCAAAATAAGTCAATCAGAGAAAGACAAGTATCATATGATCTCGCTGATATGAGGAATTCTTAATCTCAGGAAACAAACTGAGGGTTGCTGGACTGGAGGAGGGTGGGAGGGATGGGGTATCTGGGTGATAGACATTGAGGACGGTATGTGCTATGGTGAGCGCTGTGAATTGTGTAAGACTGATGAATCACAGACCTGTACCTCTGAAACAAATAATACATTATATGTTTAAAAAAAAAAAAGAAGAAGATAGTAGGGAGGGAAAAATGAAAGGGAGGAATTGGAGGGGGATACGAACCATGAGAGACTATGGACTCTGAGAAACAAACTGAGGGTTCAAGAGGGAAGGGTGGGGAGGGGTTAGCCTGGTGATGGGTATTAAGGAAGGCATGTATTGAATGGAGCACTGGGTGTTATATGCAAACAATGAATCATGGAACACTACATCAAAAACTAATGATGTAATGAATGGTGACTAACATAACATAATAAAATAAAATAAAATAAATACTTGAACATAAACACTTACTTTAAAACATAGTAATTTGCTTATCACTTAGCAATCTATAAATAATTGACAGTATCTGTTAAGCCCTTGACTATGTACCAGGCATTGTGATTTGACTTTATGTTTATGAATGCACTTAATTCTCACCAAAGGTTGGTTCCTTCTAGACAGCTCTGAGTTTCTGTTCTCTTTGATCACCACCGAAAGAGGAAGTTCTTTCAACTATACATCCCTTCTCATAGACTTATCCTGATATCAACTTACTCATTATTTTCAATCTCAAGCAGGAAATAATGGAGAGTAGTTAGTACTGCTCTCTTCGTTCCTGCAGTAACCATTATTACATATTTCTTAGTATTTCCAGTTAATTGCCTTCATGGCACATAACATGTTTGTACTTTTTGCTTTCTTAGTGAGTTATTTGTCCTATGACTGTTTATGACCAATGAGATATAAGGAGAAGGAGCATGTATGACTTCTCAGGGGAAAGAAATTCACTGTAGGTACAAGTTGATCCAAAAATGTTGTTTCCTCTGCAACAAATATTCTAGAGTTTGGTGGATCCATGAGCCCATTCATTGGAAATTAATCCCTAGACAACTCATAATCAACGTATAATGGGAAGGAGAAATAAACTTTTGTGAGCTTCCTGAGATTTGGGGCTTATTATCTCAGCATAACCAAACTAATGTAGTTTCCAAATTGTTCCTCTTTGTCTCTTGGAACCCTCATTCCAAAACAGATAAACTCCTTTTTATTATTCTTAGCTTGGAAATCAGCATAGAAAACAGGATTCGCGTGCACACTTTGGACTTAAACTGCTCAGTTTGAAATGTTGGTTCCACAATTTATGCACTTTGGGGTCTTTATGTGATCTCTCTGAGTTTTACTATTCTCATCTGTAAAATGGATATAATACTGGTATTTATTTCAGAGGGTTTTTTGAAATGATAAAATTAAGTTATTATATGAAGTGCCTAGTGTAAACTTGATTCATAGTGCTCACTCAATAAAAGCTTGCTCTCTTTTTAAAATATTTTAAATTATTATTGTTCTCTTTTTTAGTTTCACTTTCTTATTTAAATTCCAGTTAGGTAACATACAGTGTAATATTAGTTTCAGGTGTAGAATTTAGTGATTCATCACTTACATACAATGCCCAGTGCTCATCCCAAGTGCCCTCCTTACCATCACCATCCAGAATTCTTTCAATTTTGTACCTTAATTGAAGCTTGCTTGTCCATGTAAAAATATAATAGATATTCATCTGTGGCTCATTTTTTTTTTTTTAAAGATTTTTATTTCTTTATTTGACAGAGAGAGACACAGCAAGAGACACAGCGAGAGAGGGGGCACAAGTAGGGGGAGTGGGAGAGGGAGAAGCAGACTTCCCACCAAGCAGGAGCCCGATGCGGGGCTCGATCCCAGGACCCTGGGACCATGACCTGAGCCGAAGGCAGACGCTTAACGACTGAGCCACCCAGGCGCCCCTGTGGCTCATTTTTTAACATCCTTAAATTTAGGAGTTGAGACTAGAGTCCATGTGCTTCCCAGTGGCACTTGTAAAAATTTCTGCTCTTTTGGATTTAGGTTATTTGGATATATCACACCTGGTTCATTCCCAATTTCTGTCATCTGCTATCTCTTAGGTGTATACTCCTTAATATCCTGGAAAATGTGGAACCAGGCTCAGTTTTCCCTCAACCCTTAAGTGTTTTTATTATTCTGGAGGATTTCATTCATGTTAACAAGCCATCCAAAACAAAACAAAACCCTAAAACCTAGTTTCTCAGTTTTCAACTACCTCACTCCCTCTACTTCATTTGAGAACTTAAATCAATTTTAAATATTTATTTATTTATTTGAGAGAGAGAGAGAGAGCACACATGATTGGGGGGGGTAAGATGGAGAGAATCTTCAGGCAGACTCCCCACTGAGCTCAGAGCCTTCTAGGGGGACTTGATTGCATGACCCATGAAATCATGACCTGAGCCAAAACCAAGAGTCGGTTCCTTAACCAGTTGAGCCACCCAGGTGCCCCTAATCTTAAATCCACTTTAATAAATACCACCAGATTATATTCACAACTTCTTCACCTTGGAAAGATTTAAATTTAAATATCTGACTCTCATTACTTTCTACATTTCTATGCTTCCAGATTCCTAACTCAGTTAATTCCTCTGCACTCTTTACTGACCCTTTTGAGTTTTCTAGTCTCTTAAACCAAACTATCAGCCTCCTCATGCCTCACTTCCTTTACTCACCAGATTAGATCCAACTGGTACATTATTTTAATCAATTCTTTCCCCATTCCTTCATCAATGGCCCTTTTGCCATTCCATCCAAATCAACTGTCAAAATTCCAACTATGAGCTAATATAATAATTTACCTTCTTCATTACTACAAAATTTCCCGGAAAATATCACAGTTATTCCACCACTATCAATTTGTGGCCTTGTATCATTGGGTAGATCAATCTTCATTTCTTTAGTCAGCTTTGACTCTTAACTCTGTTTTGGTTCACACTCAGTGGAATATTTATTCTTCTGAATCACTGAGAATGTGTCTAACTTTCTGTGTTCCTGTTACAAATTTAGTTGAATCTAAATCCATACTTGCCTTGTTGGTTTCTGCTAGAATGGAAATAATGTCCCTTTCAATCTAAACTCAATCTGTACCAGTGCTCTGGATGCACCTCCATTTGCCAGTTATCCTCCCTTTCTCCTCATCTTCAAACTTTCATTTCTAAATGCTCTTCCTCATCCTCATCTTCATCAAACTGTTGTGAAATGACAGAAAATACACATATTGCTCTCTGCCCCCTGTTCCTAGTACACAACTGCTAAAACCCTGGGGGTTTCCAAAGTGATAGGAGTCTTTTATTCTAATGAGGTGACTCTTGGTGGGTTCCAGGATAGCTTTAGGATGGAGGTTGGCTCTCAGGAAAACCAATCTGTAAGTAGAAGCTTCAACATTTTCACCACACTCCCCATCCTCCATGAAGGGGAAGGGGCTGGAGACTGAGTTAATGATGAAGCCTCCATAAAAATCTCTAAAATGTGGATTTTAGAGAGGTTCTGGGTTAGTGAACATATCTATGTGCTAGGAGTGTGGCCCACCCCAACTCCACAGAGACAGAAACTTTTGCACTTGGGACCATTCCAGACTTTGCCCTATGTATCTCTTCCTTTGGTCATTCATCTGTATCCTTTATCATAGTGTTTATTACATAATAAAGTGGTAAACATGTTTCTCAGAGTTCTGTAAGTTGTTCTAGCAAAGGATTGAATACAAAGATGGGGTTGTGGGAACCTCTCATCCATAGCCAAGTCAGACAGAAGTTGTGAGTAACCTGAGAACCTACTACTTGAGATTGGTGTCTGAAGTGGGGGACCTGAGCCCTTAACCTCTGGGCCCTATACTAAGTCCCATTTGTTAGTGTCAGAATTGCTTGGTGTGGAAAACTTGCACATCTGGTATCAGTGATGAGGGAACAGAAGGCAAGCTGAGGACAAAGCAGAAGCTGACACCCCACAACCCACCCCCCTCCATGGGACATATGTGACATTCCTCAGGCACTCCTGGCTGCCCTAAAGGAAAAACAAATAGTTAACTTATAGAGATCACAATCCTACAAGACAGGAGTCTCCCTTAGTTTACAAATGTCTTAGCAATCTACAAGAACAAAGCATTCCTATCATCAATAACCTAGCTTTCAGAAGGAAATGTAGATACAATTAAATGCCCTTATAACCTGCAGCCCATTGATGGATAATTGAAGCAGGCAGAGTGTAATGTTCCTCCAGGAAACTACCAACTATCTTAATGTTAATGCCTTACTAGAGGGGTAAACCACCTTAACTTGATAATGGCAAGGCCTCTGGTATCTTGTAGGTCCTCTTTAGCATATGAAAGTTCTTTTGAAACCTCCCTTTTTCCTTACCTCCCCCAACCCCATAGTATATAATCAGCGATCCCTCACAACCCTGGGGCAGCAGCTCTTTCTGCCCAAGGGTCCTGTCCCCAGTGTTTTAATAAACCACCATTTTGCACCAAAGACGTCTCACAAATTCTTTCTTAGTCATCTGCTCCAGACTTCACTTATATTCTAAAACTCCATCATCAGAAGTACTGTGAGTATGAGAGTAAGGGACGAAAATGTTTTTTTTTTCTTCTATGCAACTATATGTATATAATTTCTTCCATTAAGCAAACCTTTTATAAGCCCACATTTTTTGCAACAGCTTTTTATCTTTCTCCCTTTTCTTATTGGATTTTGGGGAGATTTCCTATATTTTGTTGCCTTTAATTCAATTCCAACTTCACCCTGTATTACCTGGATCTCATCACCACTGTTTTCTCAATAGGACGTAACTTCCTGTTCCTTTTCTTGTTTGACTGCTGGGGAGCATTTAATAAGGCTGAACACTTCCTTCCTAGTTTTCACTGCCACTGTCTTCCTATTACTACTCTCTCCTAGTTTTTCCAATCTCTAGCTGCTCCTCAATTTATTTTAAAACTTCCTTACCTCTGGCCACGCCTTAATGTTTCTATCCCTTACTGTTCTGCCCCTCACCCCAAATGCCCAGAAGCATTTTGTCCTCTCTGGGGGGCCTCATTTACATCACAGTGGCTCCCCTCTGCCATCTGTATCAGTTCTGATGCTTTCTCATGGCCAAAGGGCTCCAGTAGCTTCGGCCCAGGTTTCCCCTCCAGTCTCACATTTGCTTTTCCTCAACAGTTTAACTGCTTATTAAGTATTTGTTGCATGACTGATGAAAGCATTATTTGTGAAGATTAAGTGCAATTGTGATTGACCAAGATCACTCAGGTAATAAGTGTCAAAGTAAGGTCTCAAACCCAAGTCTCTATTCTAAGCAGTTTATTTTGTACCACAGAATAGCAGAGAAGAGCAATGTTTAAAAATAGTTTAGTAAGGTTCTATAAGATAGTATTTTTTAAGGACAAGACCTCAAGTTTTATCCTCAATACATTCTGCTATATGTCTAGCAGTATTCTTTTTAACTGTTTTGTATCCAATAAGCTGATTTTAAAGGGATTAAATATAAAGAAGAAGGAAGATCATGGGGCACCTGGGTGGCACAGTTAGTTGAGCATCTGACTCTTGATTTCAGCTGGGGTCATGATCTCAGGATTGTGAGATTGAACTCTGCATTGGGCTCTGCGCTCAGCAGGGAGGCTGCTTGACATTCTCTCTCTCCCTCTGCCCCTCTCCCCCAAACAAATAAGTAATAAATAAATATAAAATCTTTACAAAAAAGAAGAAGAAGAAGGAAGATCACTTGAGACTTTAACCAGAATTTACTATTCATGTCTTCAGTGGCCAGGCAGATAAATGTAGTGATTGAAGCAATTCAGTGATCAAAGCCAAGTGATAAGGGAAAGGTGAAGACTACAATGAAATAGAAAGCATATGTTCTGTCTAAATATATTCACATCCACGTTCTTTTTAAACAATATTTATGCCAAGCAAAATATATCTGTGGGTCAATACTAATTCTCACTGTTTTCAACCCTTACTTCAATAATAGCCTGAATTAGAAGCAGCTTTGTTTAGAGATATCCGAATCTGTAGCAGAATTTTTATCTTATGGCAAATGTTATACTTCTTGGTTTAAGCTGAACATTAATTACAGTTGTTCATTCCACAGATGCTTGATGACAGAAAAAATAGAATATTTGACCAGGAGACCACAGGAGGAGAAAAAAAAAAATGAGAACATGCTGTCATGGTGTTCTCTTAGAACCATGCATGGGGAAAATGTACAGAGAGAGGGAGAGAAGAAAATTTTTCTGCCCCATAGTCTTCATGAATCCTTACTTGTTCAGCACCAAATCTAGACTTCTCTGGAGGACTTTCAAAGCCATTTGTAAAGGAAAGCGGCTAATATTATTGCTGAGGTCTAAAACTAATGACTTCTCATGATGCTCTAATCTAGTCAAAAGAAACCAGTTCATTAAGGGGATGTCGGATGCATGTATGGCTACTACCTCGGTCTACCCAACCTTCTTTTTTATTTATTTATTTATTTTATTTATTTTTATTTTTTTTAATTTTTTAATTTTTTAAAGATTTTTTATTTATTTGCGAGAGAGAGAATGAGAAACAGAGAGCATGAGAGGGAGGAGGGTCAGAGGGAGAAGCAGACTCCCTGCTGAGCAGGGAGCCCGATGTGGGATTCGATCCCGGGACTCCAGGATCATGACCTGAGCCGAAGGCAGTCGCCTAACCAACTGAGCCACCCAGGCGCCCCATATTTTTTTTTATTTTATTATGTTATGTTAATCACCATACATTGCATCATTAGTTTTTGATGTAGTGTTCCATGATTCATTGTTTGCGTATAACACCGTGCTCCATTCAATACGTGCCCTCTTTAATACCCATCACCAGGCTAATGCATCCCCCCACCCACCTCCCCTCTAGAACCCTCAGTTTGTTTCTCAGAGTCCATAGTCTCTCATGGTTCATCTCCCCCTCCGATTTCCCCCCCTTCATTTTTCCCTTCCTACTATCTTCTTTTTTTTTTTTTAACATATAATGTATTATTTCTTTCAGAGGTACAGGTCTGTGATTCAACAGTCTTACACAATTCACAACACTCACCATCCTTCTATATCATGACAGATGTTGGTAGTTGACCAAAGCACTCTTCAAATCGAACCCCTTCCAGGTCTCAAATTCTTTTCAATATAGGGAGTACTACTATTTGATTTTTATATGACTTAGATCAAATTTAGCCTGGGGGGTATCTATCCATCTATATCTATTTCTTTAATCCTCTACCTAGAAAGATATGACAATACAGATAATACAGACCCTAGTAAGCACTGACATAGCTAGAAGAGTAAAACGAATGCAACCTGATTTAGTGACAGAAACAGCCCACCCTGGATATGGGCCTTTTAGATTCATGACTATATGCTTAATTTTTATGTATTTTCTCTTAAATCAAGCCCTTATATATTAACTACAACATTCTGCTATCTGCCCTCCTTGAATCAAGACTCTTGCTTCCTATCTACCCCACACATTTACTAGATTAATCTACCATAAATTCCACTTTCATCATGTCACTCCCTTGTTCAAACAAATTGTTATCTTCCACTATATCCAATAGTTCTTTGTCTATTCATTTTATTTATTAAAATAAAAAGTGCTGTGATTCAGTAAATTTGGGGTACACTGAGTTTAGCTATTGTATTTCTTAGAGAAGAAGTCCCTGCTTATATGTCATGCAACAGTAGTATTTTACACAAAAATCAGATTGGAAAATCTTACCATAATGCAAGCATAGACAAATACTCACTTTAGGGAGCATTTCCTGATCACAGACAGCCTGATAAGAAATAGAATTGTATTGATTGGTAACAAAAATATAAACTAGGATAAATACTCTTGAATGATGCTGTGCATTGGAATCCATATTTTTGTTTGCGGTCCTACCATTCTTAATTCATGATTTGCCTATTGTAATTATCTAAGCAGATTTAGTTTTGGTTTTCTTTATTATATCCTGTTTTTCTCTGATGCTTTAAGAATGGCTTTCAAAGCCTTATTTATATTTCTAAATTAATGGTTTGTGCAGTGAAATAGGACCTAGCAGTGAAAGAAAAAGGTAAGCACTCAAAAATGAGTCCATAGATGAATTTCAGAGTAATGTTTGCTGACAAAATTGTGTTGTGATTTTCTTTCTCCTAGTTTTCCATCCGTAGATAACAATGCCATATGTTTGTTTTTATGGTCTTTACTTTGTCTTTTATAGGGTCTGATAAGCAATTTGAAGTCTGAAAATAAAGATCAACTTTTTGCATTTCCAGGGTGATATTAGGACTTCGTGGTTGTTTGCACAGTTCCACTTAAAGATCACAATCTCAAACACATTGATGAATAAAAATGTCTTCTCCATGCCTAAGGAACCAAAGTAAATCTGCAAATGCTAAATTGTAGAGTGTCCCAGGGAAAGACATCACATAGCTCTGGCCTTTAAGTAAAATTATATATGAACACAAATGCATTTCTCGATTACAGGGAAATGTGCAAAACAATTACATGGAGATGTGACAATGGTAGCATTCTGATACTGCAGATGTAGAGAATCGCCCTTCATACCAAGCATCCTTGGTAACCAAGCATGAGAGGCAGAATCATGCCACCCTCCCACCCCTTGCAAAATGTCTATGCTATGCTTTAATTCATAGAACTTGTGAATCTGTCACCTTCCATGGAAAAAGGGAGGCTTTGCAGATGTAATTAAAGTTAAGGACCTTAAAATGGATTGATTATCCTGGATTAAGTAAATGAATGTGATCTGATCACAAGTTCTTAAAAGTGGAAGAGGAAGGCAGAAGAATTGGTTAGAGACATGTGACATGAGAATGACTCGACCGCCATTCCTGGCTTTGAAAATAGAGGAAAATGGCCATGAGCCAAGTAATGTGGTGGCTTCTAGAACTTGGAAATGACCCTCAGTTTATAGGTAGCAAGAATGCATGGACCTTGGTCCTACAATGACAAATACTGAATTCTGCCAATGGTGCCCATAAATAGGAAACAGACCCTTCCCTGGAGCCTCCAGAAAGGAATGCTACCTGCTATTACCTGGTGAGATCTGCACTGGACTCTGAACCTACAGCACTGTAAGATAATAAATTTGTGTTGTTTTAAGCTATTGTTTATGGTAATTTGGTGCTACATCGACAGAAAACGAATGTACCAAGTAACAAATAACATCAGGAAATCACATTAGAAGTATATAATGGTAAAAATATATAGCATGGATTTACATAGTTAGAGACTGACTTTTTGAAACCTTAGAAGCAGATGCAAGTATTCATCTATGTTTTCTTGAGCAGGCTTATGTCCTACTCACTCTCCATGCATGTCTATTGATGGTTTTCAAGTGTAGGCAACAGGACTTCCTGGGGGAGTGTTTTTCATGGATGGCTTATTGCTAACAACTACTCTTATGCACATTCTAGGACATTCACTTGTATATTGTCATTTTACTCTTTGTAACAGAGTGGCAATTATAGATTAAGAGTAAATATTTTAAATTGTTAAAAAAGTCAAACTTGTTACCAGAACTGATTTTTCCCATAATAATAGAAACATAAAACAAAATCATTAATAAGTAATAAAGTCTTGACCATTTCCTTGTACACTCTTTTTTGAATTCTTATTCCATTGTTGGTTCAACCCTTTGGTGCTTATGATGTTTTATCTTACATCTGCTTGGAAGAGCCTCAAAGCCAGTTGTGTGAGTTCTAGGCACTAATGGTATTACAGTAAATATTTCCACATCTATTAGTAGACATTTAACCTATCTTTTTAGGCCTTGAACTGAAACTCTAGATTTATTTGACACTTCGATTATAACCAAAAGATGCAATCAATTAATTTAAACATACCCATTTAACTTTTATTGAGTACTTACTACATGTTAGGTACTGCTACAAGTATACAGAAGATGAAGTTCAACCCTGGGTGACATCACAGTTCATTTGAGGAGTCCTAGTAGTCAACAAGTAGGAGGAGGTTCTTGATCCAGAGAACTGGTTAGCGTAAACAATGCCAGTGGGTTAGGCAACCCTTCTCCACTATATAGTGATATCTTTTGATTTATATGGGGCTAGAAACTTCTTGAGAAAGTTATTGAATTCTGATGTCACAACAGGTGACATATAAGAATGCCTGTCACCTTAGTTGAATTGGGATGAAGAGCTAAATTACAGAAGTTTGATTGAAAATCCCTAGTTAAAAATCCCTTCACAGGGAAATGATGACTAACCAGAAATTCCAGAGTCACCAATAGAGGCTGGGAGGTAGAGGGGAAGAACATGTGGACCTTAGGAGACCTGTGGTATCCCAAGCTCCCACTGAGTAGTGTAGTGGTTGGGAGTACAGGATTCAGAGCCAGACTGCCTGGGTTCAAATCCCAGCTCTGCCACTTAATAGCCTGGTATCCTTGGGTAAGTTACTTCTGTGTATTTTACTTTCATCAGTTGCAAAATGGAGATAATTATATCGATATTAGAGAGCTTTTGTAAGGATGAAATGCGTCAATACATGTAAAGCTCTTAGAAAAGTTTCAGACATGTATTTAGCACAATCAATGTAGCTCTCATTCATAGCCCTGGGATGAAGGACTGTGGGGCTTTTCTAAAGGAGCAGAACACAAAGAAAGAGAAGCCACTTTTCTATTTGCACGTGAGAGAGACGCTCTGGAGACCAAGTGAGTCATAGAGGCTTTATTCGGTGGCTTGGAGATGAGAAGCAGAAGGGAGAGCAGAACCCAGTCTGGAATGCAGTGATGGTGCAGACACTAGCCAGAGAAAGGGAGCAGCAGCTGAGAGCAGAGGTGATGGAGAAGCAGTAAGCCACGTGACTCACCAGTGGCTTAAGGCATAGAGGTGGAAGCTGGTGGCACACTGGACGGCCCTGCGGCATTGACAGGCAGTGGTCCAAGCCGAGCAGGCAGAGGGTGGTCTGGGACAGAGTGACCCAAGACTGATTCCAGAAAGGAATCTAGTACAAGACTGTCTGGGCAGGTTTATAGCTCTCAGATGGTGGTTTTGCCTCTTGGGGGAGCACCTATAAGAGATTCTAGAGAGGGGAGAAGATCCATAAAGGGGACAGGGAAGGTTCTGTGTTCAGAAGGTAGGAAAAGGCTTTTAAACCATTAGGTTTTGTGTCTTTTAAAATGACCTTAATGTACCCACAATTTGGTGAGAATTGGGCAAACTTCAGGTTGCACAAATTGCCTATTATGTAATGTGATAGATCTTCTAACAGAAGGATCAAGTGTGAGCCCCGAGAATGGAGCAGATTTGTCCTGAACACACTGGAAAGGTTGAAGTACTGAAATGGAGAAATGATTTAAAGAAAAATTAAAATAAAATGTGCTAAGGCTATGGATAAGAAGGAAATTTAATTAATTTTCTTTTTTTGCATTCTACTTATGTTAGTGCTTCAGCCATAATTATATATATCTTTGTTTTGGGTATTATATAAAGAAATAATGTTGTATTGGCCTTTGACCTCTTATTTTTTTATGAACAGATTCTGCTGATAGCTTCTGTTAATCATTCACATTTATTGTGCATACTTTGTATACCTGACCCTTTAATAAGCAGTGAGGAGATGGTATGCTCATTGAGAAACCATCTAGTCCTTCTTCAGAGAGCAACTTTCTAAATGGTTGTAGCACACAAGAAGAAAATGTCACAAAGTACCTATGAAGCTTATGCAAATATATGTGCAGGTCACTGCAATGCAGCAAATTGTGTATGTAATAGTCAAAGGGAATGTGTGGAATTGCATGCTTGTGTGTGTGTGCATGTGTGTGTGTGTGTTGCTTTACAGTTGGCCTCTACTCCCTTGATATAAAATAGTGTCAAAGGAATTTGTAGTCCTATTAGTGTCTCCTTATAAAAGTTACATTTCAGAATTCAGTAGTCAATAGCACAGACATAAAATACAACGTTGAAGTCAGATTCAATCAAATTCACTTCACATTTTGCTACAATGATTGATCATAGCCTCTGAATTGGAAAGAACTCAGATGTCAGATACTTCAATGTTTCTCCCATTGCACAAAAGCTTTCTACATCCTCCCTGAGAGATTGCATCTGGAATCTGTTTGCCATTCCAATCTCATTGACGTTTCTTTAGTATTCTTCCCTAGTTTCTGGTTTTCTTCCAGGCTTCAAAATAATGTGTACCAGGAGTTATCTGCTTTCTCATCTCTTCTCACTCCTTCTCCGTTTTGGCCCCCTTCCCCCTTTCTTCTTTACCCTCCTTTCCTCTAGTCCTCCCTAATAACTAAAGTAGGACTTTTAATACATGAGTCTGTTCTTGATTCTCAGGCCCCAGTCATGAATGTTCAGCTGTACGAAAGACCTTTTCAGCTAGAGATTCCACTAAAACCATGCCTGGACATGATTTAGCTCCTGGGTCCTCTGTTGTGGTTTAGGGCACTACCCTATGCTGGGTTCAAACCCCAGGTATTTCTACATCTTTCCTCTCTCTTCCTCCCTATACCATTGGGAGAGAGGAAGAAATGAATGGGGAACTTGAAGAATTTGGTCTTGGTTTTAGACTCACTAATGAACGGTTCTTGGGACTGTTGAACAATTCATGTAATTGTTTAAGTTTCAATTTATCTAACAAATGAACTGATTGGAATAGATGATTTCTAAAGTTCTTTCCAACTCTGACATTCTGTTTCTATGTATGGTTCCAACTACTATCAATTCTATTGCAATCAGTTTTTGTTCTCTCTCTCTCCTATTCTCTATTCCTCCCTTCATCTCTACTGATTCCATCCCCATTACCTAGACTTTTTTGTCTTCAATGGATTTTCCTCAGTTAGCCATTTCTTCAACTTATCATTCTGACACATTGAGTAATTGCCAAAGTAATTTTCCTCAAATATAATGACGGTGATATCCTTTTCCGTTCACTAAGCTGCAATGACTCACTCTGTTCTAAGGTTAAAAACCCAACCACAAGGTCTGACTAGAAACTATAGTTTCATTTCCCTCTGTCTCTCTTACCCATATTCATCTGCAGTTCTAGAGGTCACTTGAACTACTTGCTCTTCCCAAATATTTCTTCTATTTTCTAGGCCATGCTCCTTAGCTCAATCTGTTTCTTCTGCTTGGAATTTCTTTTTCTTTCCCTTTCTGTATGTCCATGTCCTGCTCATTGCTTAAATTCAAAAGAAAAGATTTCCATGAAGATTTCTATATAAATTGGGCAAGGATGCTAGCTACTACAACCAAGAAAACATCAAATCTTAGTAGCTTAATGCTAACACCAATATTCCATTGGCCAGAGGTTAAATGATAGAGTGGCTGAAAAATGCAGTCTCACTGTGTGTCCAGAAAGGAAGGAGTGAGTTTTTTTGAACACATAGGTCTTTGAACTTTCTTTGTTCCCTTCCCCAAAGAAGCTAGAAATAACTTCTCCTTTTAGAAAACACTCAAATCCATTTATGCAGCAAAAATTCTAGAATTTTATTTTACCGTAATCGCTGATAGTTGATATTTCCAGACAGTCATACAATTTGACCATATTTTCAAATGAATTCTCATAGGCTTGAATATAATATTCTCATATATTTTAAAATTTCCCACATGTCTGGTTTTACACTTCTCTTTTCATCTTGAAATTTGTTAATGCTCTTCATCTTATTTTCTTGATTATATTTGTCAGATGTTTATTTTATGTTTATTTTTTCCAAAGACCAAGATCTTGGATTTGTTTTTATATTTTGTCTCTCATTCCTCTGGGCCACTGCTCTTACCCTCTATTCTATTTCATCCTTATGTATTGAAAATTCTTTTTTCTCTATATTTCCAACTTCTAGTTATTTATTTAATTTAAGTAAAATAATTTCAGTTTAATAATTGCCTCTGACTAGAGTGTTGGTCCACCCACTACTATACTACAATGGGATCTTCACTCTGCCACTTGTTACATATTTTACACTGGAAAAATGACTTAATATTCCAAGCTTCACTTTCTGCAATTGCAAATGCAAATACAATATGACTTTTCTAAGAGGCTTGTTGCGAGAATCAAATGAGCTAATGCATGGGATGCACTCAGCCTAGTCTATATCACATTTAAATACTCAAAATACTCAAAAACACCAAATAATTTTTGGTGTTTTCTATTCTACAGTGCTAATTTGTGCTTCATCTTTGACTCAGTGTTTATTTAGCAGTGAGTTTTAAACTTTTTATATTGTTGGAGCTCTTTGTTTAAACATTATTTAAATATATGACAATATTTTCATTGTGTTTTGAAAGTGTATTTTAAACAATTTTGGCTTTGGAGAAGTGATTTCCATTCTCTTCATGTCCTAGGCTATTGTCACTTTTTTTTTTTTATTAACATATAATGTATTATTTGTTTCAGGGGTACAGGTCTGTGATTCAACAGTCTTACACAATTCACGGCACTCACCATAGCACACACCCTCCCCAATGTCCATCACCTAGCTACTCCATCCCTCCTACCCCCTCCACTCCAGCAACCCTCAGTTTATTTCCTGAGATTGAGAGTCTCTTATGGTTTGTCTCCCTCTCTGGTTTTGTCTTGTTTCATTTTCCCCTCCCTTCCCCTATGATCCTCTGTCTTGTTTCTCAGACTCCACATATCGGTGAGATCATATGATAATTGTCTTTCTCTGATTGACTTATTTCGCTTAGCATAATACCCTCTAGTTCCAACCACATTGTTGCAAACGGCAAGATTTCATTTTTTGATGGCTGCATAATATTCCGTTGTATATATATACCACATCTTCTTTACCCATTCATCTGTTGATGGACATCTAGGCTCTTTCCATAGTTTGGCTATTGTGGACATTGCTGCTATAAGCACTGGGGTGCATGTACCCCTTCAGATCACTACATTGGTATCTTTGGGGTAAATTCCCAGTAGTGCAATTGCTAGGTCATAGGGCAGGCTCTATTTTCAACTTTTTGAGGACCCTCCATGCTGTTTTCCAGAGTGGATGCACCAGCTTGCATTCCCACCAACAGTGGAGGAGGGTTCCCTTTTCTCCGCATCCTCGCCAACATGTGTCATTTACTGACTTGTTAATTTTAGCCATTCTGACTGGTGTGAGGTAGTATCTCCTTGAGGTTTTGATTTAGATTTCCCTGATGCTGAGCAATGTTGAGTACCTTTTCATGTGTCTGTTGGCCATTTGGATGTCTTCTTTGCAGAAATGTCTGTTCATGTCTTCTGCCTATTTCTTGATTGGATTAGTCATTCTTTGGGTGTTGAGTTGTTTTTTTTTTTTTAAGATTTTATTTATTCATTTGAGACACAGAGATACAGAGAAAGAGCATGAGCAGAGGGAGAGGCAAAGGGAGAAGTAGGCTCCCCACTGAGCCAGGACCCGGACGCAGGGCTTGATCTCAGGACCCCGGGATCATGACCAAGCCGAAGGCAGACGCTCAACCATCTGAGCCACCCAGGTGCCCCTGGGTGTTGAGTTTGATAAGTTCTTTATAGATTTTGGATACTAGCCCTTTATCTGATATGTCATTTGCAAATATCTTCTCCCATTCTGTCAGTTGTCTTTTGGTTTTGTTGACTGTTTCCTTTGCCATGCAAAACCTTTTTATCTTGATGAAGTCCCAATAGTTCATTTTTGTCCTTGCTTCCCTTGCCTTTGGTGATGTGTCTAGGAAGAAGTCGCTGCAGCTGAGGTCGAAGAGGTTGCTGCCTGTGTTCTCCTCTAGGATTTTGATGGGTTCCTGTCTCACATTGAGGTCTTTCAACCATTTGGAGTCTATTTTTGTGTGTGGTGTAAGGAAGTGGTCTAGTTTCATTCTTCTGCATGTGGCTGTCCAATTTTCCCAACACCATTTGTTGAAGAGACTGTCTTTTTTCCACTGGACATTCTTTCCTGCTTTGTCAAAGATTAGTTGACCACAGAGTTGAGGGTCCATTTCTGGGCTCTCTATTCTGTTCCATTGATCTATGTGTCTGTTTTTGTGCCAGTCCCATACTGTCTTGATGGTTACAGCTTTGTAATAGAGCTTGAAGTCCAGAATTGTGATGCCACCAGCTTTGCTTTTCTTTTTCAACATTCCTCTGGCTATTCGGGGCCTTTTCTGGTTCCATACCAATTTTAGGATTATTTGTTCCATTTCTTGGAAAAAAGTTGATGGTATTTTGATAGGGATTGCCCTAAAAGTGTAGATTGCTCTAGGTAGCATAGACATTTCCACAATATTTGTTCTT
>NC_058405.1:120111666-120118857 GCF_002201575.2 Neomonachus schauinslandi | reverse complement strand
GTTTTCTGAGTACAGATTCTTTGCCTCTTTGGTTAGATTTATTCCTATGTATCTTATGGTTTTAGGTGCAATTGTACATGGGATTGACTCCTTAATTTCTCTTTCTTCTGTCTTGTTGTTTGTGTATAGAAATGCCACTGATTTCTGTGGATTGATTTTATATCCTGCCACTTTACTGAATTCCTGTATGAGTTCTAGCAGTTTTGGGGTGGAGTCTTTTGGGTTTTCCACATAAAGTATCATATCATCAGCAAAAGGTGAGAGTTTCAATGAGTCTGTTTATTTTCTGTCTTGAAGGTGTGAATTTTAATATATATCAAATCCTCTATGTCCTTATTCATTTTTATTGAATTAGTTTGGCAGGAATTGATGTGAGGTGTTGAGGTCTCCTGCTATAATTAGGATTTTGTTAAAAATTTTTGTATGGGTTTTTGTCCTTTACATTTCAATTCTTTGTCACTTGGTACAAATATGGGATAATGAATATGACTACATTTAGATTGTTTCTTTTATAAGATAATATAATTCTCTTGGCATTTTTAATAGTTCTTATCTTGAATTCTACTTTGGCCAATATGAATATTGCCACTTCCATTGTCTTTTTGTTTGCATTTTATGGATATATCTTAGCCTATCCTTTATTTATAACCTTTCCAAGTCATTTTGTTTTAAGTTTGTCTCTTGTAAACAGCATATTGTTGAATGTTGTTTTCTACTCCATCTGAGAGTCTTTGCCTTTTAATTGGGGAGTTCAACACATTTACATACATTGTCATAACTGATATGTTTGGTCTTACTTCTGTCATCTTGTTTTATGGGTTCTATCTGCTGTGCTTCCTTGCCAGTTTCTATGTTTCCTCCCTTGATATTTGGACCATATTTTGTTTGCTTTTGTCTTTTGGAGAGATTTAAAAGAGAGAACTTCTGTTTCAAATTCTACCAATTATATCTTTAAGTTTATCTTATACACATTTAAACCAATATTTCTCTAATTCTGATACTGAAGAACAAAATAATGCCTTTGGTCTCATCTCCACATACTAGGTTTTTGCTTTTCCTACCTCCCTATGCCAACTCCTAGTTTATGACATTAGCTCTTCTCTTTTATTTCCAATAAAACTTTTTACTGGGAAGTTGAAAAAGGGTCTATCAAATACTTCTATCATGTCATCATCCTTTTATTTTTTCTGAGCACCACTGACAACAGAGGAAATTAAGATAGACGATGGGTCAAAACTATACTTATTCAAGTTAAGAGTCAATTTGGTGAAATCGGTCACCAAACTCCAGCTACACCACCTTGGCTTCAGTTCCCAGGCACAAAAACCCTCTCCCCCACCACTGTTTCTTTGACCAATCATGGCCCCCTTTGCACCTTCAAGTCTCCCTTAAATATCATCTCCTCAGAAAGTGTCTCTTTAACCAAAAAAAGTATATCTCAACACTCTGTCATTCTCTTTCTTAGCCCTCTATTTTCCTTCATAGTATCTATCATCATGCAATCATATATTAACTTTTTTGTTATATCTGTGAACTTGATTAGACCATAAATTCCATAAAGACAAGAATCAAGTCTATCTTATTTACTACAGTATATCTTAATCTTAACAGAGTGCCTAGTAATATAGTGAGGGCTTAGGAGATACTTGCTGAATGAATGAATGAATTGAGGGCCAAGTGTGCCAGTGTGAGACATACCTTTTTTTTTTTTTCCACAACAAAGTCTCTGTGTAAGCCAAACAACACAAGCTCTTGCTCCCACCTAATACATTCCTTTAACACCTTGAACAATGCAATTCTCCCCTCCAAGTATTTCTTGGAAACCAAATAGTTCAGAAACACATGTTAGCACGGGGCTTAACTGCTTTAGTGCTATGTATGCCCATCAATTCCTGCCAGGTATATACTGCATCTCTTTTAATCCGTGGCTGCTGTGGATCTGCCATCTCCTGGAGATATCCCTAGGGTACCAACACATTTGTTAGACGCTGGAGTCTCTTTCACTACTGTGCTAGATGTTGACCTTGTAATGCTGGAATCCTCATTTTGCACAACTCTATATGTTCTTCACTGCAGTGAGAAGAATGTGCCGGTCTTACACTCCATGGCAGACTTTGTCATGGGTCTAGTGGTAATGCCATGGTAACTCCAAGTGCCTCAGGTCGTTTATGAAAAATTTCCTGTCTTTACTTATAAGATTAGCTCAGGTGCCTTTCAGTGAGGTTGAGTGTGGAACAGATGCTATTCTGATCTTTCCATTCATCATTTCTACCTATCTATGGGCTAAATGTAGCAAAATATCCTCCTTTCATTGTAGGAAGATACATTAGAATCAGTCTTCCTACCTTGCTTATCAATTTTGCTTAGGCATGAAGGTGAGACTTATGATCTTTATTATATACATAAGAGATAAGGATCAGTGAATTATTACTGTTAGACATTTATGTAAGTTATCCTAGGTTTTCTTTGAAAATATTCTTTTATTCTCACCTGAGAAGCTACTTCATTCTTAATCTAAAAGAGAAACAAAAACTTTGTGATATGTGACAGTGGATGGTTTCTAATGAAGAAGGTTAACTAACGGGCAACAAACTGAAACCACCAAATCTTTTCATATAGACCACTGTGTGAAATTCAGTCTTTGGTCTCTTAGGAGTCTACCTTGAAACCTACAATGTATCAGCTAGGGGGAGGTCCAACCCTCGCTGGTCCAGAGGCTCAGAAAACTATCGCCAAACTTGGATGGTGCTAAAGAGAACTAGAGATGTCTACTGAATTGATTCTATTCTCTGTTTCCACACTTCCTCAGCAAGGACACTTATCTTCCCTTACACTAGACACTTTATGGTGGACATCTGCACTTCTGTAGTGGAATCTGTGGAAAGGAAGTCCTGGACTTATTTCTACCTTTGCCCCAGGAGCCAGGCAAGTGGCAGTTCTCCTATCTATGCTAAATAATCATAGATACAGCCACCACTTACACATGGGGTAATCCTTTCTTAATGGCAAAGCAATCTCCTCCAGCAAAATGTTAGAAAATGTATTGCAGAAGCCAGGATTTCCCTTCAGAGCATGGAAGATTTTGTAGGAATAAAGGGCAATTTTAGCATCTTTCTCTTAAAAAAGAAATTCCTTATCTGTTTCTCGTGCATAATGATAACTAGCAATTATAAAGTGCTTCACTTGCTTTACTGAAGAAAGGCAAATGGGGTAATCAGTAGAGCTAGGAGATGAGAAAAAGACATATAGGTAGCATTTTTTGAAAGAATGGGCCAGCTGAAGTACAAATAGGTTATGTCATTGTAAGTCACTAGACACTACTCATAATGAAGAGAATTAACAGGGAACTAATTAAGAAAATTCCCCTGAAATAAGATAATGTAGACCTGGAACTGTAGAGAACATCTGGTCACACTTCTTTCATGTTGCAGATGAAAGAACAGAGTTCCAGAAAGTAGAACTATATGTTACATAATTAGCTATTAACAGAACCAATACCAGAATGAAGGTTTCATGACTCTTTGTGCAGTCCTTTTCTTCCTGAAACCCAGAAAAAACAAAATCATTCATTAACTATGCATCTGTCCAAGCAATTATGATATTATATTCTAGTTGTTTACTGTTGAGCTTTCACCTTTCCAATTAAACTGTCTGTTCTTAGAGGGGGGGACGTATAAAAAAAATCTTTGTATCTCTTGGATAGAGCACAATGTCTGATACATATGGAACACTCAATAAGTGTTTATTATATGTGGCAATGAATAAATGAGCAAATGTGGTTCTATGCAATTGAACTCATCATTTTTTTTCCCCAAGTTCCAAAATTTTCTGACCTGCAGTTTTGTTCCTTTTGAAATGGAAAATAAGTAAAAAGTAATAATAAATGCAGCCAAGTCTGGATTGTACATAGGTAGGTTTATGTGATGTTTCTCTATGTCATTGGCTCCCCTAGTATCTCCTCATATATTTGGGACTCGGCTACCCAAGCAGGAAAGGGAGCTCTCATTGATTTATAACTAAGCTTGCCATTTTAATCTTTTAGTATCCTCACACAATTTCTTTCATCTCATTTTGAATGTAATGATGGTTCATTTAACAACCTAAAAGTATGGAATCTGAGAGTCTAAGTTCTAGGATAACCCCAAGGAAACACGGTTGTTAATTCCCTTAAGAATGGTGTTAATTCAGGCACAAATCACCATCTTTTATTTTCCCCAAAAGAAGGAGATTGAAACTATGGTAAAGGGTAAATGTTCTCTTCCATTTGGAGTGAGATAAAATCCAAGACCTTCTGAAGGTGGGTTATGTAGCCTAATTGCCTAGAATATGCCATGGAGGGGCATATCATTGTTTGGGAACGAGAGGTGCCTAATATGGGTATGAGGTTTAGTAAGGAATATTTTGTGGGCTTTCAGGAGTCCTTGACGTTTAGTGGATTTGCCCTCTCTCCTTTCATTATAACCTACCACTGCTTGCATGAATTGGGTAAGAGATGCTTTACATTATGGCATGGGTTTTTACTTCAGTGCCTGCCCTTTCCTATCTTCTGGGGTGTGCGAATAAGATGTGTTTGTACAAGCTGTTTGGTCTTAGAAACTTTTGTAATTAATTAGGAAGATGAAAGGTTTGAATTCAGACATTGACCAACACTGTATGTGTGTGTGTATATATATATATATATGTATATATATATATATGTATATATATATGTATATATATTATATATAGAGAGAATATTATAGGAATCATAATATTATATATAATATATATATTATTATATACATATACATAATATTATATATATATATAATATTATGATTCCTATAATATTCTCTGCCATATATATATATATATACACACACACACTATGTGGCATCTATAAGATTTTGAACAGACAAGGAATTTAACCCAAGCTACTGTTGGGTAGGAAAATTTTTCCTCTGTTCTTCAAGGATTTTCTAGCTGGTCTAAGAACTAAATTGATATGAGACAGATTAATCAGAAAAAATCAAATTTAATTTTGTACATAGGGGAAATCTACACGGACATGAGATTCCAAAGACAGCCAGGCAACATGAAATTTATGTGTCATATTGAACCATGGAGAAGGAGTAATGGTCTGGGACTTCAAAGGGAAGGAATGCAATTCATAGAACGATGAAAAAGAGTAAATGTTTGGTAAACAAATGTTTGCTAGGCCATACAGAAGTAATGGGACATAGAGGGAAATTTGATCAAACAGGCCTTGCTAGGTCTACCATACCTAATTCATATTATAAAGTAGTTATCTGTGATGATAGCACTTTTTCTGGAGCAGCTCTTCTATCTAAATTCTTTTAGGCAATTGTGGGGTGGGGGATGTCAAAGTTTCTTCCTGAGTCTTTTGGACCTCAATTGTTTTCAGCTCCAAATAATCTGCCTGCCAAAGTGGCACACTTTGGGGCAGCTTGCCCGTGGCTGCTACACTACAGAAGTTTTGTACCTTAGTTAGCATCTTCATCATTTTAGAGAGATAGTAAGATTTCATCTATGCAATGTTAATTTCATTAGGGTTAGATGAGAAAGTTTTTCTTTCCTTAGGGAGCTACTATAAATAAGGCACTTCCTTTAGAAAAATTTCTTTTGCATTGTCTATTAAAAAAAAAATAAAGTCCTATGATCCTATAGGAAGCCAACTTGAGCCCACATTTTTCATAGTATGTACATTATGTAGTTAAGTGATTCCTATAATATTCTATGCCACATTGCTTTAAGGGTAAGAGAAGGTGCAGGTATTGTGGGGTCATAAACTTGGGCAATTTGCATTCCTCTTTAAGAAAAACGATACAAATTTAAAGATATGAAATGCCTTTGGCTACTCTAATGTTCTGCTCACAATTAATGTAACATACAGCAACAGAGAATGCAAAACTGAACGAGGCAACAGTCTTAGTGAATTAGAATTAGAAATATTTTACAAAAACAAAAGATATATCCTCCTGGAAACCTTCCCAGGGACTTGGAAGGAGCCCATGAAAGTGAAGGCTCCTCAAGCTACATTAGTTTAAGACACTGAAAGCACTTCTAACTCACAGTCTCTCTCTCCCTCACAAAGTCTTCTTGAGGTCGTACTATGTACAAAGGGAGAAATAAATGCAAATATAAAATGCAAATATTTTCTGCCTTGAAGGAGCTCAAATGGTTACAAAAATTATGAGTCCTGTAAGTCTCTTGAGGACTTGAGTTTCTTTCATTTTCCATAGTCTATAGGACTAGGTTTGGGTACCCAACAACTGTTTGATGATTACAAGGCAGAGTATAATAATAAATGTCAGAAAACTTTTATATACACATATTTCACATATTTATAAAATTTATAAAATAAAATATGGAAGTCTTTGTCTTCTTTATGTGTGTGTGTGTGTATATGTATTATACAGTCAGAATGTATATCTCTTCTATATATTATGTATAGTGTTTATTATACTCCATGTACATAGTAAGAAGTTATATAATGAGTAAGAAGTAAGATCTGCTTACTATATATGTACACATTATATATATCTTCTAGATACTGCATATAAGTAATACAGACTATGTACAAACTATATGTAGTAAGAAGATAAAGACTTTTTATTTTATTTTATAAATTTTTTAACAATTTTATTTTATAAATATTATAAATATGTAAAAATAAAAATCTTTATCTTTTCCCATACATATATACATATGTGTATATATATGTGTATATTTATATAAGAAGAAAATACAGAGTGTGAAGAAGATAAAGACTGCAAGGCGGGGGATGCCTGGGTGGCTCAGTGGTTAAAGTTGTCTGACTCTTGATTTGGGCTCAGGTCCTGGTCTCATGGGTCATGGGATCTGGGCCCACATCGGCTCCATGCTCAGGGCATTGTCTGCCTCTTTCCTCTTCTCTGCACTGCTCCCCCAACTTGTGCACTTGCTCTCTTTCTCTCTCAAATAAATAAATAAATCTTAAAAAAAAAAAAAAGACTGCACAAGGCATGATGGCAGCACACTGTCCTCTCTACAAGGAACCTTTCTCATGTCGCTGTTGAGCCTTGGCTTGCCTGCGCCTCTTTGCTGAACAACCAACTTAGACACTGATTTCTCAGGTGGACAATGCCTGCTTCAGACTGTTTCAGACCAGTCACTGTGGAGGTCAGAATGAAACCTTTCTCATTACCACCA